>NC_083339.1:72998523-73301932 GCF_019175385.1 Lycium barbarum
GATTCATCATTCCATACCATAGGTTTTCCTTTTGCCCTGCACTATTACATTCCAGTTCCTTTTTGCAAATAATTTCGTGCTTTGCCCGTCGGCTCTTTTTGAGACTCTGCTTAATTACGTTTCTTACTTTTCACTCTTCTGACATTTCGATCTCCTTACCTTCCACTCAATTACTCTCTTTTCTTTCCAAGTGTCATTGTATTAGAATATTCCAATCTCAACCTGTAGCAAAATCAATATCAGTTTATTTCGTAACATCTGTACCATACCTTTCACTTTGTCTCATAAATTCTGTCCACTTAATGTCTTTCATATATTACAACACTAGCTGTTAGGGTCCACCTATCGATCGATATAGTCATAAAAGGGGGGTCCTATACATACATATATATCACTGTCATTTCTTTTACAAAACATCTTCAATCACTTGTTCAAACTTACTCGAATTCTAGAGTTGTGTTGCTCTTTCTTCCTTTTCACTAATCTAATCCGTCTCAGCCCACGCGACCTCTATGAAGTTTCTAACCATTCCACATACCCTAATTCCCTTTAGGTTACCTCAAACTTCCTATTTGTCTCTTATATCTATATTTGTGAAATGTTTTGTACAATTTCCCAGGGGGGTCACCCATCCAAATTGCTCTGGCCCTAGCACACTTAACCTTAAAACTTTAATGCATTTAGGTGCGTTAAGGCCGGTATAATCACACCAACTGCCCCGCACGACCTTTATCACGTAATTTAAGGCAAGTCGGGGTCTTAGCAACTTTCAAACCGTTCTCGTAGCGGGTCCCACCCCGATCTAGAGAGGATTCTTTAACTTTTCTAACCATATAATTACTGTGTCGCCCCTTATCTAAACCCTTAATATTTACTTTCATTTATATATATAATCCTGAACAGCCCACAAGTTTAAATTTTTATTCCACAAATTCCATCTCCAATTAGTCGATGAGAACTGATAAAATGTTACTGTAAGGCCCTCTCCAACTATCAGCAGAAGGGAAACTAGAGTCCGACAAACATCGCAGATCTTCTTAGTACTTAATTCACATAATTACCTCTATATATATATGAGTTGTGAGCAAACCATTTAATTCCCAACTACTTGTCATACGCTTTGTATTTTTCCAATAAGGTGAAACTTAATCGCTAGACATTTTTGCCCCTCAACATAGGCTTTTCTAAAGCAAAGTGTGGTCGGAACGTATTCTGGTCCGTTTAAATGAATTGCAAATTTGCTGCTCATATATGTTTTCTCAAAATAAAATTTCCCAAATAAGGATGGTGCTTCTTACAAATGACATGGAGGGTATCTCTTAAACTTTAATCCAACATAATAGATTTACCCTATCGGTATCGACTTTCAAGACATGTTATGAACTTATATCTCATTTTCTTTTTTTTTTATACTTCTGAAAAAATTTGGGCAGAGGTTCCTATGTACTTCTTACTATCCCAACACCTGCACGCAGAAATACCAGCAATGCCTCATAGGGTCAACATATATACGAACGTATCATATCATATAATAGCCATACAGGGCTAACAATTTCAAGTAAAAAAAATATGGAGATGTCGAGACTTACCTCACATACATAACTCAAACGGCACCGGTGGCACTTTCCTATTTACTTTCCTTTTCGATCTTCAACTTTATATTTCAACCATACTTCAAATGACTTCCCCAACATACATCTTTCATACCATTGCTTACCTGTGCACTGTGTAGCTTCCAATATCATCAGTCAATGTCTTCTGTCGATGCCGTTCTTCGGCTGAAATCAAGGGTTAGTAAAAGGAATTCATTTCCTACGGCTGGCTCTATCGCACGATCTAAGATCCAAAGAAACGTAACACCCTAAATGTCCTGTAGCCTCCTGTTTATAGATGTGGTGCACAACACACCGATAAACAAGACTCTACGAGACACGGCCTGTAAACATTGCGTGGACAAAACGCTCTGATACCATTTTTGTCACGACCCAGCCCCGTGGGCCGCGACTGGTGCCCTATTTGGGCACCCCAAACAGACTTACGTACCAAATTGTCATATTATAGCTTAACTAAAATTTAATATTCATCATTTTAATAGACTGAAAACAATTATTTCCTGAAGCGGTCGCTCGTACAAAATCTCATATCAGAATCAAAAGAGGCGGCGGAATACACATCGCCGATTATATGCACATATACAAACATACAGGCCATTTTGGCCGCATTCAAATCTAGTAGATTGGTGGAGTATACATACATACACGTATACAGACAAATGGGCCGTTTTGGCCATAATAGCAAACGGGACCGCAGTAAGACGCAGATCATAAACAAACGAACACACACATGACCCATTACCCACATATATGACTACAGGCCTCTACAACCATAACAAAATCATATGACGGGACAGGGCCCCGCCGTACCCCAAATAATCAAATGTACAGAAGCATATACATCACAAAAGATATGTACCAATATATATGCTCTGGATCAAAAGGAGCACTCTGTAACAGCAGAATGTGTGGCCTACACTGACAGATCACGAACCTCTGTACCTGCGGGCATGAAACGCAGCCCCCGAAGAAAGGGGGTCCGTACGAAAGATGTACTGAGTATGTAAAGCATAAAGTACAAAAACCCAAACCATAACTGAAGTGAAAGGTACAAAAGAGAATACCGGATCAAAATATCAAATCCTGTACGGAAGACATATGTACATAATGCAAACAGAAATCATGCATAAGGCTCAGGAACATGGTCACCACTCCGACGCTGGTGCAACAACACAGCATACTCCAGAAGGTTTCAAATCTCCGTACACACCCCGAATACAGCATATCATCACAACATATCATATCATCAAACATATCATAAGCCATATCACAACATAACTCCATAAATGGAACCCGGCCCTATGGCGAGGTCTCGAGAACCGTAACACATCATACTGCCAAATATATCATAGTACGCACGATTACAAAACCGGCCTGGGAACCGGCGAACGATATCATAGTAATAGGCACGAGCAGAGTAGTGCGGAAACCATATGCATATAGACAATTAAATTCTAAGACTCGACAAATACATATACATATATATTGAGATCAGAAAGCTCAAAGTGAGTATCGAGTCTGTCAGAATTAGTATACAAAAGACATGAGCCTTTAAATTTACAAAACTTTCGAAAAATACCTCATAAGCCATTTTCTGAAAATTTAGTATCATTCACATTAAGGAGTTTTCAAATAACATATGGAGGAAATCAAACGGAGCCTTAAATTCATAGGCAAAAGTCCTCTTTTTATATCATACAAAATAGATCAATAAGACAAATGAAGGAAGTCTCAGGACTAGTGGGCCCACCTCGGGTCAAGTCGAGGTGGCGTACGTAATTTACAAACATTAGACTCTATGGAGTCACCCATGAAAGTTTCAAGGGGATTCGGTTACGTTTATGATAATTAAAGATGTTTGAACATTTCTTTCCAACGAAGTAAAAGGCTCTCATTCAATTTTGCTGAATGGAATAGTACCAAAAGTAAACTCGAATTTCTATGAACAGAATAATCCCCGAGGCTCAAATCCACACCTAGTACACCTAGGACATGCCAAGAGAAGGAAAGGGATAGCTTTACATACCTTATTCACTTCTTACGCTCGCCCAAACTCAAATCCCGTTTGCTCCAAAATCTACAATTGGTCATAGTTACCAAATATAAGTCTCAAGCATTTATGAATTCAAACTTAAATCCATGTTTGTCTACCGAAATTTCGGCAGCATTTCCCCTATAAATTCAAAATCCCCGAGAGTTAACTCGGCCATAATATCAACAACAACACCCACAACAATACCAACAACATCAACAATCACAACAAAACACATTCTTACATAATTATTCTTACTTCCTACATAATGCACACTTCCATTCCAACTTCACATTATCAAACTAATATCAACATTTTCCATATTCATTAACTAATTCAAGATTATTCAAACATATTCCAATAGCATCCCAAACAATATTCAAGGATTCAAACAATCCCGCCAACTCCATATTCCATCCGAAACTTTTACAAATACAACGGAACTACCAAATTGCATTGTCTCCTTCCAAATTCATCAACAACCACAATAATTCACATTTTAGAACTCTACTTCCATAATTACCCAAAAATCATATTAAAAACACATAATTCCCCATAACGACTTATAATTAATTTCAATGCCGACTCGAATCACTTAAACCTTCATTCACATCATAATGACACAACGACACAACTAACAAGCTAAATAAAATTTAATTCACCATCCCCACAGCACCCTACCACACACGGCCATACACCTACTCACACACCCACACGGCCATGCACACACACATCACAATCCCATGATTTTCATGCAATACTAATCATTATAACATATACACTTCTTCCATAACATAAAAGAATAGAATTATTACCTTTTTCTTCAAACTTCCACTTTCCACAAACGGAGTTTTCTCGCTTAACTAATTATACCACGTCGAAGAGTGTCTTGAACTTATTAAGAATTCAAGAAGGAAGAGATTTTTGGATTGAAGTTTAAGGACTAGAAAAAAAAATTCCATTCTTTTCTTGAAGGGGGACGAACCCCTCTCTCTTGCTCTTACTTTCTTTCTTTTGTTTTGTTTTGTATCTTGAAGGTTCTAATGGATAATATATATAATGAACCCTCTTAGTTATTTGTCACATGGAAGAATTAATTGTTTCCATGGGCTTGGGTTATTCTTCATGCGCCATGACCGGCCACCTCTATGCTTTGGGCCTTAACTTCTCTTTTTTTTTTAGCACAATTCATTAAGAATCTTATTTCGTAATTCACGGAACTAATTCCTAAAATTCCAATTTTTTTCTTTGGCCTTCCTCCGTATTTCCACATCAATATTTTTCATAATTATCACACACATGTTAAATAAAATAAAAACATATCCTTCATTTCCTACAAAGCACGATTATTCCAAATTTTCCAAATGCGCAAAACGCGGGATATAACAAAGTTAGTCGTAAACTGCGTACCCCTGTCATATATAATGGATATAGGAACACCATGAAGTCGGACTATCTCCTTAATATAAAGCTTCGCATAATCCTCGACGGAGTAAGTAGTCCTGATAGGTAGAAAATGTGCTGATTTTGTCAATCTATCAACAATTAACAATATAAAATTAAACCTACGCTGAGATCGAGGCAAGCCTGAGATGAAATCCATACTAACTACTTCCCACTTCCAAGTTGGGATCTCCATAGCCTGCAATAATCCACCGGCCTTCTAGTGTTCAATCTTCACCTGTTGACAATTAGGGCACTGGGCTACGAACTCCGCTATATCCTTCTTCACATTTGGAAAATTTCGCATACAACTTCTGGCCCTGGAGGACTCTAAGCATCACACGCAAATGATCTACATGCTTTATCTCTGATCGAGAACCAGAATATCATGTATAAACATGATCATGAACATGTCTATGAAGGGTTTGAACACATGGTTCATTAAGTCCATGAACACAGTTGGAGCATTAGTTAACCCGAAGGACATAACAAGGAACTCGAAATGACCATATCTAGTCCTAAATGCTATCTTCGGAATGTCCTTCCCGCTGATACTGACCTGGTGATAACCTGACCTCAAGTCTATCTTTAAAAAATATCTGGCACCCTGCAGTTCGTCAAATAAATGATCTATCCTCGGAAGTGGATACTTATTCTTAATCGCTACCTTATTTAATTGCCAATAGTCTATAAACATTCGTAGCGAACCAGTCTTTTTTCTTACGAACAATACAGGGGCTCCCCACGATGATGTAGTAGGTCTGATAAATCCCTTTTCCAATAGATCCTTCAACTGCTCCTTCAACTCCTTCAACTCAACAGAGGCCATCCTATAAGGAGGGATGGATATTGGCTAAGTAGATAGTACATCTATAGCAAAGTCAATTTCTCGCTCTGGCGGGAGACTTGGAAGCTCATCTGGGAACACATCCGGAAACTCATTAACTACAGGAATGGACGGAAGAGTTTGTAGTTCGACATCTGTATCCTGAACTCGAACTATATGATAGATATTACCCTTCAAAATTATCTTCTTCGCCTAGAGATAGGAATTAAACCTACCTTTCGACCATCTGTAACTCTATAAGATCCGCTATGGTCTGACGACCACAAACAACTACAAAACAGCCACGATTAATCTTCCAAGCAATAACAGGTTCACCAATAGGTGTAGACACAGAAAATGGCTCATTTAACAATTCTGGTGTTGTATCGAATTTTTCCGCGATAAGTGGAGTGACATAGGACAAATTGGACCTCGGATCTATTAATGCGTAAACGTTATATGAACAGACTGTCAATGTACCTGTCACAATGTCTGGTGAGGATTCGAAGTCCTGATGACCTGCTAAAGAATAAATGTTGTTCTGAGCACCGCCTGCACCAGAAGCTCCTCCCCTACCTCTGCCTCTACCGGCTAAAGACTAAGGGCCGCGCCCAGAGGGACGCACGGATGTGGATGACCCTACTATAGAACCTGTCGGTTGAGCCATACAACCCGGTCCCTTCTGCGGACAATCTCGGAAAACTGATCCGGGCTACCACAACTGAAGCAGGCATTCGACCCAAACTGACAACGTCCGCGATGCGCTATACCACAATTACCACATGCCTTTGGCGTTGGTCTCCTCCGTCCTGAACTCCTCCGCTACTGTGACCCTGACATATGGGAGCTCTCACCTTGTCCAAATTGAATATAATACCCTGATTTGTATCCCTGAGTGTGAGCGGACGGTGGCCTAATGGCCTACCCTAGTGCTGGGGTCTGAAACTCCCCCTTTTCTCACCCCGCTTACCAGTAGTGCTAGTCCTCTTATGATACTCCCTCTCCATTCTCTCAGCCGCCCACAGCTGAAGTCTATGATCCTAACAGTTCTGTGCGAAGGCCTAGATATGAGCAAGGTCCATATAATCATTGACCGCCACAGTGGTACAAGCCTCAACATAGTTGGGGTGCAAATCCGCGATGAACTTGTGAATCCTGGCCCTCGATGAATCAAAGAAGGATGTAGCATATCTTGCCAAGGAATCAAATCAGAGGCAATAATCTTAGAAGTTGGAACAACCTTGCTGCACAGTCAAGAACTGATCTAACCTCGCCTCTCGTACCTCCAATGGTAAATAATGATCAAGAAAGGCCTATGAAAACTCAAACCAATGCGCTGGAGGTGCCTCAAGACCTCTGACATGCTCCCACCGCTCATACTATAAGACCACTATATCACTAAGCCTGAAAAATGCTAACTCAGCTGCCTCGGCCTCGGTAGCATGTATAACCCTAAATATACGCTGAAGCTTATTAATGAAGTTCTGTGGATCCTCATCCCGCTTAACTCCTGAGTGCTCTGGAGGGTCAAGTGCTAAAAACTCACGAACCCTGGAACTGTTGGACACATCAGCGGTCACTGTTCTAACAGGTGCTCTCGGCTGCCTCTGTGTCGTCACAAGCTGAGTCAATAAGTGTACCGCCCTCCTAAGATCTCGGTCTTTCGATGCAGGAGGGGGTACTGGAGGTACTGTCTCCCTCAGGAGCTCCTCTAAAAGTGGAGTCGTCGATGATGGCTGGGATAGGGTCTCACCCTAGCCCTTAGGCCGGGCCTCAACTGTCGGGTGTGCCCTACTGCTCTCCTCACCAGCTGCCATATCACCTCTCCGGTTAGCTACAGTCTTCCTAGTCACCGGCATAGCTGTGCACAAATACCGAAGAGTAATTTTAACTCAAATCTCCTATGACTTGGCTCTACAGCACGATTTAGATCTGAAAGAAAGGTAACCAATTTCGAAATGCCCTGTAGCTTCCGGTTTATATGATGTGGTGCACAACACATCTATAAGTAAGACTCTACTAGACATGGCTTGTAGATTCCCTAGGAAAAACATGCTCTGATACCAAGTTTGTCACGCCCCAATTCCGAAGTGGCATGACCGGCACCCGAAGCCAAACCAGGCCCGAGCGAACCACTTTAAATCTGAAACTCTGGGGGAGTAATCCCCAAGTTAAACCTGTAAGGCCTACCGGCACACAAACAATACCCACAAACCACAATCCGGATATATATATAAATATAGATACTGACTATCTCGTCTGAACTGCACACACACACAAAAAAGCGTGTATATATACAACTGAGCAAGTCCACGAGGCTGCTGTGTTCGTACAAAACCAACAATGTCCTAACATACATATACAAGCCGACGAGGCTATCACACAAACCCACTATATATATATGACCCGTGTACAAGTCTCTAGGGAAAATATAACTGTACCACGGTCGGAACAGGGCCCCGGCCGTACAACTGAAATCAAAAGGGGAGAGACTCCAAAAATCTGGCATCTTCGAATAAAAATAGAGCTCACCAATCAGTTGATATCCGATCTTGTCTACTGGGGAGGTCTATCAGTCTGTCGATCTGTACCTGCAGGCATGAATGCAGCGCCCCCAGACAAAGGGACGTCAGTATGAATAATTTACTGAATATGTAAGGCAAGGTAACAACTTAAATAAAGTAACAAACTATACTCTATTTCAAGAAGGCATCTAGAGGGACTCTACCTAGGTTTCCTTTCATCTGAGGCAAGATAACATAACCCTATAGATATAACTCCTTGACCCGAGGGTCAGGCATAGATAACTCCATGACTCATAGGCCTGGTATAATCAACTCCATGACCCGTAGGTCATGTATGCACAACTCCGTGAACCGCCGGTCAGGCAACAACTCCATGACCCGAAGGCCAGGCATATACAAAGACATAACGATAACTCGAAGGCAACATAATAGCCTATAAGGAACATATACACTAATTATACCTCCTGACATTCAATCATCTTATATAACTCAACCATTCTTACACTCGCTCTTAACTATAGAGGAGTAATACCATAGGTTTATGGTAACCAAGTCGTAGTCTCATAATTTATATATAAAAGCATTCATACTATTGTTAGACTCATCATCATACGCTTGTCTTAAGCCTTCAATTTAAATCCTTTTAGAATCTGCCGAAATTCGGGTCAACATCTCCCCTGTTTATATCCCTAACCCGAAATCAGAATACCAACAACCAAAAATAACAATAACAACACTAATATCAATGACATCATCATCAATACTAATATACTTCATAGAACATCCCTTACGATGTTCATCCAATTTCTTAACCAACTAATCCATTATACGATGATTTAATAACTCTATCCTCGTAAGTAAACCTAAATCAATATCAATAAGGAGAGATTCATACCTTGTTCTTTCTGGAAAAACAAGACCTTCAATATTTACTTTGAATACTAAAAGATATTATTTCTCCAATTTGGACCAAAATTTTCCCCCATCTTTTCTCTAAATTTCCAACAAAATTAATTTCCTTAATCCACTTGCCCTCCAATCCTTCCCTAGCTTATTATCTGAACTTAAACCCTCATAATCATAAGATAGGCGCATAAAATGTCAAATATCCTAGAACATACTCCAGTAGCCACAATTACACAGCTAACACCTAACGAATCTCATCGTACAAAACTACGAGGTGTAACAACAAATCCTCTTGAATGTAGATTTGCGGGCTTTGGAGGAGAACGTTAAGTAACTAAGGAGACGTAAAGGTATGTTAAGGCTAAGCCTTTTTTGTTATGGCTAACCCTTCTTTCTAAAGGCATGACTTCCTAATCGTGAATCCATCTACGATATCCATAACACTCTATTTCCTAGAAGCACTAGAAGCTCATGATTCTCAAAGTTCTCATGATTTTGTTGATCTTGTTCATTGTCGTTGACCTTATTTTATGATAGCTGACCCTCTAAGGAAATATATAGTGATGATGATGATGATGATGTTGCTTTTACTTATGTATTCATATTTGTATATACATATATAGCTATTTTTGTGACACTGAGCTTATATGGACGGGTATGATATCTATTGCACGCACACCACTGCAGTTGTGTATGGACAACATCGATCCTTGTTATGGTTGGGTAAGGACAACACCGAGCCTTGTTATGGCCAGGTATGGGTGACACTTAACCTATATGGTCGGGTATGGTATCATTATATGTATATGTATGAAATGTTTCCTTTAGAGAAAGGTTAAGTATGCATGACCGTCGTCTTAACATGTATTATGAGGTATAAATTGTTCTCTTTATGTTATTTTATCTTCAGGCTTTCATCATATTGTTATTCATGCCTTACATACTCAGTACATTGTTCGTACTGACGTCCTTTTATTTCTGGACTCTGCGTTCATGCCCGCAGGTAGATAGAGAGACAGACCAGACCCCTAGGATGCTTCATCAGTGATTGCATGGAGGTACTCCGTTTGATCCGAAGTTGCAGTTTAGTTGGTACAATTATTTTGTATACATACATGGGCATGGCGGGGTCCTGCCCCATCTTTATGATAGAACACACTCCATGTAGAGGCTCGTAGATAGATGTACATAGTTCGATGTCCATAGCCTTATCGATTCACATTTCGTATATCATTTTTTGGTGGCCTTGTCAGCTTGTGTATATGGGCATAGTTAATGATGTTTATATAGACGTGCCTATGTTCGGTGGAACTTGTGTCATTTTAGTTCGTGGTAATTATAAGTTAGCCATGTGACTCATCTAGATATGATTATGAGAAGTATCTTAAGAGGTACTCGGTAGGCTAGCTCCGGGTGCCCGTCATGGCCCTTCGGTTGGGTCGTGACAGGTTCATAGACACTTTCATATTGTTTTATCACGACCTTAATTATCGATCATGCGGGCACCTACCTTATTATCACTAGTAGGAGAACCCTTACCCGTTAAACCATTAATCATTAGCCAATTTCAACTTCTTTAATCATTTACAGTCTAACAATTAATAAATAAGTAAATAAATAAATAGTGTAACCAAGTCATAAATGATAAATAATATAAGTGCGGAAGTCTAACTATTAAATTCCCAAAATCTGAAAGTCATCATACAAGGACTCTAACCACCAATGTCTAAAGAATGAAATATCCATCAAATATAATAATAAATAATGTCTGGAACAAAAGTAGACATCTGGAAAAAAAGATCTTCAGGCGGCATGGCATGGATAGAAGCTCACCCTCGGATCTGATCAAGCAAACTAGCTTCAAGCTAGAGCTGTGGTCTGGGTGAAATCTGTGGAACACAATCATCACTCAAAAAGGGTGCAACAAGGTAGTATCAATACAAACACTATGTACCGGTAAGCATCATCAGCCGACTAAGGCCTCATTTGTTTGCACTTAATGGGGGTCTGAATCTGAATCATTCAGATCTCAGCCCATTAAGTGCATTTGTTTTTTTAAAGATTTTATCATTTATTGGGTCTGGAAACATCTGATTCGCTCAGGTCTAAAAATGAGTCTTAAAGTTATTCAGACCTCAGACACACGTCTTTTAATTTAACGCCGCTTCAAACCACGGATGCGATGAAATGCATTTCTTCACAAAGCTCCTGCTATTGACTGTTATTTTTATGATAAACAATATTAATTCTTATGACTTTTGTTAGAATCAATGTTTCCATCTCTTCTTTTTGTTCTTCTACTGAAGAGGTGTTTTATTTAAGTGGGTTGCCATTGAAAGTGATAAGTACCATGAAAACACCCATATTTTGTTTGGCACCAAAGAATTATGATGAAATTTATGAAAAAAGGTTATCATTAGCCTTGACTGATTTTTGGATCTCTTATGATTTACTATTAATTATCTTATTTTATGGCAAATTTAAATGGAATTTTTTTTTCGTTCATTCTGATGGGTCTGTGTGAAACCTATCTAATTTTAAATGCTCATTTTTTAAAATTTTATGCAAATATTTTTTAAATTATTTTGTTGATATAATATTTAATTACTATTTTATTTAAATTTTATATGTAATAATTTTAAAATAAAAATAAATTATACATGTTCAGATCTAGATGAAAACAAATGCAGCCTAAGATTAGTTCACGCATATAAGCATTAAATTAACAAGATAAACAGATAGGCACATAATACTCAAATCCAGGTCACAGAATATTCCATAACTAAATCACAGCCTAACACGAAGCTTCTAAACCACAAGTCTATCCAGGCTCGATAATCTCACCCGATAATCACAAGCCAAAGTTCCGACCCTAGGTCGAGTCACTAATTCATAATTTCACTCAGTCAATGATCATATCTATACCACAACAGCCGTTTCGACAAACCATACCAAAATCAGAGCTAAACGAGCCATATAATAATGTAGAATAAAATGTAATGAAGTGCAATGAAAAATATAATGGTGTGTAATGCAGTGCACTGGCCAAATACTCCAAACCTGTACATACATGCTAAATGGTAATATTTTCCCCAAATAGTCATGACCTGCAGGGGACCCATAGTGTCCATGTACCACTCATTTCGGAATTAACCTCGGACCACAAGTTCACAACTAGGCCACATCGTCACCCTTATCAAATGTGCCATAATAGATGTACATGTTCCATCACAAAATCTCATCAATAATGCCTCATTATTGAATCACAATGAATAACTCAAGAACACCTATCAAGGCCAGAAATAACGAAGTATAGTCATAGTAACACAAGTCATAACAAGACTCACCAATGACTCTGCTCAACCATAGCCTAATTATACAGCTATCTCAATCAATCAGTGAAGCGTACATATGAACACCTTCCTTTCAACAATTCCAAACCATTTCCATAATGTATGAATGCAGAAATGGGTGTAAATGTGGTAAATCAATACACCAAAATAACAATGAATTATAAGAAGTCATAATGCCATAAGTTATATCAAGACTTAGATAAATTGACTCAATTATAGAATGAATCATACAAACCATCTCAGTCAACATAAAGAGTCTATGTCCCTCTTTACTTCCAAATATAACGAGTACACCTCACAACTATGTCTTGTATCACCAAGGTGCTCCATTTTCTCATATATCATCATCAATAGCAAGTCATAATTCAATATCAATATACATATGGAATGGCAATGCATGCCAAGTATAATATCACCATCAACTATAATCATACGTCAAGTTTTCATCTGTTATTTTGATAAGTTTATATCACAATTCAAGTCTAAAATCATTATCCTTCCTTCCTCCGATGATATGTGTCACAATAAAAGAGAATTGGGTACAACACGTATCACAACACACCCATTCAGGTAGTAAGTCTAATCACTATAACAAGGCAACAAGCCACCATCAACAACAACAAAACTAATAGGATTCCATCCCGAATCGCCACGATATGAATACAACTACACCTTTACAATGTGTAAATAACGGTGTCAAGCCCACATAATTAGAAGTCATACCATCCTAGCCCATATCCAACCAAATGCCATGTCTGAAGACCTAATCATGCTTTATCCTGTCAATTCTACACAACATATACGTTTCGCTAATCAAAGTTACCTCAAATGCAGAACAGGAGCCACGAACTTCTCCACACAAGCCTTCTATTTTCGAAGCGCCTCAGAACGGTCAAAGTCTAGCAATATGATACTAAGTAAGCAATAAACCTTCTATTCAAACAAGAATAACAATTTGGGGAAGAAGGCCCAATTACTTCTTGGTTAATTAATCCTTAGGACCATAATCAACCTAATTCTAGTCTCAGTCATCATATTGAACTAGTTAATGGATTTTCTAATCAATTTAACCCTTCTTACATATATTTAGGCCAAATATTCCATTTTTATGCGAACCCTAGGTTTCAATTAAACAATTTCACCATTTAATATCAAATTATTATCCTAGGAAGTGATTATATAAACTCTTGGATGAACAATTATCAATAATTTCAATAAAAACTTAGGTGTTCTAACCTTTCAATTCTCCATTAACAAGATTTTAATGATTCTAGAAGTTATCATGATTGAAGAACGAATAAAATCAATGGTGGAAAGTAACCTTGATGAAAGAGTAGTGACCTAGCCTTAGAAAATTAGCCTCAAGGGTTCTTGGAAACTGTTCTTAAAGTTATGTGGAGAGTGGGGTCGAAATAAGATATATAAACAGGGTTTCTAAATTAATGAGGACCACTGCAGTGGTCCATGCTTCGCTATGGTGGCCTCGCTGCAGCGGACCCTTGGAAGTTTGACCTTGCGCTGTAGGGAGACACCTTCTCGCTGCAGCGGCTTCGTTGCAGTGGTAATCCTTTCGCTGTAGCAGGAATCCTTCCACTGCAGCGATTCTCCATAGGCAGTGAGCACAAAAATGTTACCAACCTTTCACCAATTCTCACAATCAATCTGAGGTCCTAATAACAAAAGCTACGTGTTACACCGTGGAAATTTTCCCGTTAACGTACAATGAACAGACTAACGAAGAATACGAGTATACGATATTTTAATAAGAAAGGAATGACGGTTGATGATCCTATTTAAGATTCCAAAGAAGTTTAGCCAAGGGAGAAAAGTTCGTCAAATGAAACTTTACTGCAGTTCTGCGAAAAGGGGGTTCGACGGTCGTTCTTTGTGCCGTTGGACGGGTCGACGCTTCGTCGATTGTGCCGTAGAATTGAGTTAGCGCAAAACCATTCGACGGAGCAGATCAATGCTCCGTCGATCAGTTCGACGGACCGTCCTTCTCACCGTAGAATGAAAGGAAATAAAAGATTGCTCACTGAAAATTTCACGATTTCGACGGCCAGATCGACGCTCCGTCGATCTGATCAAAGCTTCGCCGATCGTACCGTATATCTCAGTCGGGACTGATTTCAAGATTTAATATAAGGACCCTTCTCTCATTTTAATTCATTTCATTTCCACTTCTCCACATACCAAGAAACCTCTAGAACTTTCTTCATTATTCATCCACAAGAAATCAAGGGAAATCCATGATCATCTACATCAAAACCATGAAATCAAGTGTATGAAACCTAATAAAAGTTCATCTACACCAAGAAAACTCAAGGGAAGTGAGTTAGGGTTTTGGTGCAAGAAGAGAAGTTCCACTCAAGTGTTGTTCATCCATTATCTAAGGTAAGTTTTATGATCATTCCTTGCTGTTTAAGGTGTTGAAATTTAAAAACACTTGGATTGTAGAAAGATATAGGAAATGGGTCATAAATGTGGGAATAGTGACATTGTTGAGTAAAGGTTTGAATTGAGTCATGAATATCGATATGTTGTGAATGTAAATATGTTATGAATGACATTTAGAATATGGGATAAGTGTTATATGTGAGAAAATGCAATAATGAACTATAACCATGATTATGGAGAAATTGGAGTGAATTACGAAATGTGGATAATATGGGTGAATGATGATTGTTGGTTGCGATATTGTGGATGTTGTTGTAAATGTTTAGGAGTTAATATAGAATATAGGGAAAGTAGTAGAAATAAAGGAAATTCTACCCAATTTTCTTTAGCTTTAGTAAGCACGTTTAAGTGATCAATTAGCTAATGTTCATTTGACTTCTCTTGAAGGTAGAAACGTGAATACTGAAGTGGAGAGTTCAAGCGATAGAGTAGCTAGAAAACAGGTATGTGAGGCTAGTCCTTTATTTCTATGGCATGAATCCTATAGCATGACTATTCCTTCCCCTTCATGAATTTCCTACATTCCGGAAAACTAATAGCCTATGTTCATCAAAAGCCATACGAGATGAGAGACATACTATGAGTTCAATAATGATGATGATGAGTTTAAGTCCAAAGATTCTAGATGTTCATGATATGATGTTCCTATAGAGTTAATGATGTCGTTTATTGTATACACTCACTTTATTTACTATTTCCTTCAAGGTGAGGAAGAATATTTATAAATGTTCGATAATGGAATCGGGGGTTCACGACCTTATGTCACCTCGATAAAGTATAGCTATCTTGAGTCTCTATCCATGCATTATGATGAGTACATGTTGATGATATTACACAGCGCCTATATGGCCGGGCAGATACCGCTAAGGCGGGCAGCTATATGTATACACCATGTCCAGATGGCATGGGCAGACACCACTAGTGGGCGGCATGAGATGGTACCCCGGACGCGGGAGGCCTGGACGCAGGCTAATGATTATCACACCGATCCAATATGGACGGGCAGCTTATACATTTATGCATATATGATAAGATGATGATTATGAAGTAAGCCAGCATGTGTTATTTCTTTTATAAGTGACAGTCAGATACAGATGTTCCTTATTGATGCTTCCTTTATTTCATTGCCGTATCATTATTGTTTATGCCTCTCATACTCAATACAATGTTCGTACTGACGTCAGTTTTCTTTGGACGCTGTGTTCATTCCCACAGGTAGACAGGGGGCGATCTCGATCCAGACTCGTTGGAGCTGTCAGCTGACCTGAGAGCACGCCATTGTACCGAAGGGGCTACTTGGTTCATTCTTATGTGTATATATATATGTATATGTATTTTGGGCACGATGGGTCTTGTCCCGTCCATATGTCTAGCACTCCAGCAGAGGCTCGTAGATACGCATGTGTGGGTAGTTTGGTCTCATAATGCTATGGTTGTATATATATACATTGTTATTTTTGTAGCCGAAGGGCTTATGTATATGAAACTAATTATGTTTTCAAATGAAAACTGGTTGTCTTATGATTATGAGTATATGAATGGTAAAGAAGTGTATAATGACTATCACGAGTAAGGGAATGAGTACTGCTCGGTGGTTAGCCCCGGGTACCCGTCATGGCCCCTAGTCGCGTCGTGACACTAAGCATGTAAACCTATGTAAAAATATGCGACGGACACACCCGCAGTGTTACACTTCGGATATTTTGGGTTGCTGAGCGATGAATGGACTAATGTAAGCTAAGGTGTACATGATGTCCCCACAAGTAAGAAGGGATGCTTAATGATTCTAATTGAGATTCCAAAGAAATTTAAGGCAAGGGAGGAAAGTTCATCAAATGAAACTTCGCTGCAGTTCTGCGAAAGGGGGGTTCGACGGTCGTTCTTTGTACCGTCGGACGAGTCGACGCTTCATTGATTGTGCCATAGAATTGAAAGGAAACAAAAGGTTGCTCACTGGGAATTTCACGACTTCGACGGTCAGATCGACGCTCCGTCGATCTGATCAAAGCTTTGTCGATTGTACCGTATATCTCGGTCGGGACTGATTTCAAGATTTAATATAAGGACCTTCTCTCATTTTATTTCATTTTATTCCACTTCTCCACACACCAAGAAACCTCTAGAACTCTCTCCATTAATCATCCACAAGAAACTAAGGGAAAACCATGATCAACTATACCAAATCCACGAAATCAAGTGTATGAAACCTAGTATAAGTTCATCTACACCACGAAAACTCAAGGGAAGTGAGTTAGGGTTTTGGTGCAAGAAGAGAAGTTCCACTCAGGGGTTGTTAATCCATTATCTAAGGTGAGTTTTATGATCATTCCATGTGTTTAAGGTATTGGAATGCAAAGACACTTGGGTTGTAGAAAGATATAGAAAATGGGTCATGAATGTGTGAATAATGTCATTGTTGAGTAGTAGTTTGGGTGAATTATGAATATTGGTATGTTGTGATTGTAAGTATGTTGTGACCGATATTTAGAACATGGAATAAGCATTATATGTGAGAAAATGCAGTAATGAACTATGACCATGATTATGGAAAAATTGGAGTGAAACTATGAAATGTGGGTAATGTAGATGAATGATGATTGTTGTGTGTGATATAGTGAATGTGGTTGTGAATGTTTGGGAGTTGATATAGAATATGGGGAAAGTTGTATAAACAAAGGAAATGCTGCCCAATGTTCTTTAGCTTTAGTAAGCACGTTTAAGTAATTGATTAGCTAATGTTCATGCGACTTCTCTTGAAGGTAGAAACGTGGGCATTGAAGGAGAACGAGCAAGTGATAGATTAGTTCAACAAAAATGGTATGTGAGGCTAGTCCTTTCTTTCTATGGCATGAATCCTATAGCATGACTTTTCTTTCCTCTTCATTATTCTCCTATATTCCGAAAAACTAAAAGTCTATGTTCATAAATAGCTACATGAGACAAGAGATGTATTATAAGCACAATAATGATTATGATGAGTTTAAGACTAAAGATTCTTGAGTTCATGATATGATGTTCCTATAAGTTAATGATGTTGTTTATTGTATACACTCACCTTATATACTATTTCCTTCAAGGTGAGGCAGAATACTTATAAATGTTCCATAATGGAATCGGGGGTTCACGACCTTATGTAACCTCGATAAAGTATATCTATCTTTGAGTTACTATGCATGCGTTATGATGATTACATGATTGATGATATTACACCGTGCCTATATGGCCGGGTAGCACCGCTAAGTCGGGCGGCTTATAGATGATTACACCGTGTCTATATGGCACGGGCAGCACCACTAGTGGGCGGCATGAGTTGGTACCCCAGATGCGGGAGGCCTGGACGCAGGCTAATGATTATCACACCGATCCGATATGGACGGGCAACTTATACATTTATACATATATGATATGATGATGATTATGATGTAATCCAGCATGTGTTATTTCTTGTATAAGTGACAGTCATATACAGTTGCTCCCTTATTGATGCTTCCTTTATCTCATTGACGTATTTTCATTACTCATGCCTCTCATACTCAGTACAATGTTCGTACTGACGTCCGTTTTCTTTGGATGCTGTGTTAATGCCCACAGGTAGACAGGGAGGTGATCTTGATCCAAACTCGTAGGAGCTGTTAGCTGATTTGAGAGCACTCCATTGTTCCGGAGGTGCCTTTGATTATTATTTTGTGCACATATATGTATATTTTGGGTACGACGGGGTCCTGTCCCGTCTCTATGTCTAGCACTCTAGTAGAGGCTTGTAGATGCGCAGTGTGGGTTACATGGTCTCACAAGGTCACTACTGTATGTATACATATATTATTTTGATAGCCGAAAGACTTATGTATATAAAAGTATTTATGTTCTCAAAAGAAAAATGATTTGAGTATGAATTTGATAAAAGAGCGCTTAATGAGTATGATGAGTAGTAGAATGAGCGGTGCTCGGTGGTTAGCCCTGAGTACCCGTCACGGCCCCTAGGCGGGTCGAGACAAAAGTGGTATCAAAGCAGTTCAGTCCTAGGAAGTGTCTATGAGCCATGTCTAGTAGAGTTTTATTTATGGTGTGTTGCGCGCCACACTAATAAACATGTGGCTACAGGGCATTTAGGATACTACCCTTCTTTCTGTCTTAGATCGTGCGATAGAGCTGTGTTATCAGGATGACCCCTTCCTAACGAGTGGCTATATTTGCAGATATGCCTCCAAAAAAGGCGACAGCGGCCCAAAAGGCCAAGTCAGTTGCCGTAGGAGAGACTAGCCGGGTCCAGAGGACTACCAGGGCCCAGGTATATATTGCTCCGGAGACTTTGCCCCAGACAGAGGGTTCTTCTACACCGCCACTCGTGGAGGAGATTGGGGCAGCCGTAGCTGCAGATCGGGGGACGGCTCCACTGCCAGCTCCCGCAGTTCCAGTACCTGAGCCTCCAGTTCCACGGCCAGGCACTGAGGATCAGTCTATGAGGGAGGCAGTCCAGTTGCTGACTAGACTTGTGGCAGGGCAGGTTCAGGGGCATGGATTGGGAGGTGACCGGGCAGTCAGGCGTGATAGTTCGAGAGCCCGTGAGTTTTTGACTTGTAACCCTCCAGAGTTCTTCGGGACAAAGCCCGAGGAGGATCCTGAGGAGTTTATTAGGAAGATATGACGCACTCTAGATTTGATTAATGCTTCCGAGACAGAGTCAGTCGCGTTAGCTTCGTACCGGTTATATGATGTGGCGGCAAATTGGTACGAGTCATGGGGGCTATCCAGGGGGGACGGCGCTCCTCCAGCAGTTTGGGGCGATTTTTCTCAGGTATTTCTTGGACACTTTCTGTCCCCAGAGTTGCGACGAGCCAGATCTGATAGATTCTTATTATTGAGGCAGAAGGGCCGCAGTATTCGGGACTATAGTTTGGAGTTTGATTCCTTGGCCCGATATGCACCTACTGTGGTGGCTACTATGGCGGACCGGATGCATAGATATATTATGGGGCTGGATCGGTATTTTGTTGATAGCTGCATAGTATTGGCTGCTCAGCCCGGTATGGACATTGCCCGTATCCAGGCCCATGCCCAGGGCATGGAGGATCGGGGCAGAGGAGGACACCAGCCTGACAGGGGCCAGGATCGGAGACAGCCCAAGAGGGCCAGGTCATCTGGAGACTTTCGGGGCAGACAGCCCCAACAGCCGCAGCAGCCTAGCAGATTTTCATCTCAGCCGGCGCAGAGCACGCCTCCCCAGCCTACAGGTCGCAGGTTCGAGAGCCCAGGGTATTCAGGAGCAGGCCAGACCTCCAGGGCTTCAGGTTCACGGACAGATAGGGGTTCTGGTCAGATGAGGCCACCCAGGGTTCAGTGTTCTTTTTGCGGCAGATACCATACGGGAGAGTGCTACAGAGCCACCGGTGCATGCTTTTCTTGTGGCCGTCAGGGCCATTCTGTGAGAGATTGCCCGTATAAGGATAGTTCGGGTGGTGCAGCGCAGCCTACCGGATCAGCCGCTGGGTCTTCATCTTCGTCAGTGGCTATGCGCCCTACGGGGCAGGGTATTTCGGCACCAACGGGTCGCGGCAGAGGCCGTGGTGGAGCTTCTGGTATTAGCGGTCCTTCGAACCGCATTTATGCTTTGGCCAGCCGCCAGGATCAGGAGGCATCTCCTAATGTCGTTACAGGTACTTTATTGGTCTTCTCTCGGTCTGTGTATGCATTAATTGATCAAGGTTCAACTTTATCATATATTTCACCTCTTGTTGCCGGTAAAATTGGTATTATGTCTGAACCTATAGAGCCATTTGAGGTAGCCACACCGATAGGGGACTTTATTGTAGCGAAACAGGTTTATAAAGACTGTTCTGTGATTGTATGTGGCCGTGATACTAAGGCAGATCTGGTAGAGTTAGATATGACTGAATTTGATGTTATTATGGGTATGGACTGGCTAGCTTCCTGTTATGCTAATGTTGACTGCCAGAATAAGGTGGTTCGCTTCCAGTTTCCCGGGGAGCCAGTTTTAGATTGGGCTGGAAATACAGCATCGCCGAAAGGTAAGTTTATTTCATACCTTAAGGCAAAGAAAATGATTAGAAAGGGTTATATCTATCATTTGGTACGGGTGCAAGACTTGGACGCAGAGACGCCGACACTTCAGTCAGGCCCCGTGATTAATGAGTTTCCAGATGTTTTTCCCGACGAGCTTCCAGGTCTTCCTCCAGAGCGGGAGATAGATTTCTCTATTGACTTACTCCCAGACACTCAGCCTATCTCTATTCCTCCGTATAGAATGGCGCCTGCAGAATTAAAGGAGTTGAAGGAGCAGCTGAAAGATTTGTTGGATAAGGGCTTCATCAGACCTAGTACTTCGCCTTGGGGAGCCCCGGTATTATTTGTGCGTAAGAAGGACGGGTCGCTGCGTATGTGTATTGATTATCGGCAGCTGAATAAGGTAACTATAAAGAATAAATACCCCCTCCCCAGGATTGATGATTTGTTTGATCAGCTGCAGGGCGCTAAGTGTTTTTCGAAGATAGATCTTCGATCCGGTTACCACCAGGTGCGAGTACGAGAGGCCGATATCCCTAAGACAGCTTTCCGGACCCGATATGGGCATTACGAGTTCAGGGTTATGTCTTTTGGGCTGACAAATGCTCCCGCAGTATTCATGGATTTGATGAACCGGGTATTCAGGCCATTCTTGGATATGTTTGTAATTGTATTCATTGATGATATCCTGGTTTATTCTCGGTCTGAGGCGGAGCACGCAGATCATCTGAGATCGGTATTAGGGGTACTCCGGCATCAGAAGTTATATGCGAAATTTTCTAACTGCGAATTCTGGCTGTCTTCAGTGGCCTTCTTGGGGCATATTATTGCAGCTGATGGTGTCCGGGTGGACACACAGAAGATTGAGGCCGTGAAGAATTGGCCTAGACCTACGACGCCCACAGAGGTACGCAGTTTCCTGGGGTTAGCAGGTTATTACAGGAGGTTTGTGGAGAAGTTTGCTTCGACTTCAGCGCCTTTGACAAGGCTGACTCAGAAGGGAGCTAAGTTCCAGTGGTCTGACGCTTGTGAACGGAGCTTCCAGTTGCTGAAGGAGAAGCTGACTACAGCCCCAGTTCTGACTCTTCCAGAGGGACCGGACGGGTATGTTATTTATTGTGACGCTTCTGGCATTGGGTTAGGCTGTGTATTGATGCAGCACGGCAGAGTTATAGCGTATGCTTCCCGGCAGCTCAAAAAGCATGAGAAGAATTATCCTACCCACGATCTGGAGCTCGCAGCGGTGATTCATGCTCTGAAGATATGGAGACACTATTTATATGGCGTTCATGTGGATATCTATACTGATCATAAGAGTCTCCAGTATATTTTCAGGCAGAGAGAGCTTAATTTGCGACAGCGGAGGTGGCTGGAGCTTCTGAAAGATTATGACGTGGATATTCTGTATCATCCGGGTAAGGCTAATGTTGTTGCCGATGCGCTCAGTCGGAAGTCTATGGGCAGTTTGGCCGATTTACAGCCAGACAGGAGAGAGATAGCCCGTGATATCCAGCAGTTGGCTAGTCTCGGGGTTCGTCTGGCCGATTCTGGAGATACACGGATTTCTGTTCGAGGGGTTTCTGAGTCATCTATCAGGGACGATATTAAGCGGCATCAGTTTGAGGATCCTGTCTTAGCTCGGTATAGGGACACAACCTATGATAAGGAGAGGACTCCGTTCGAGTTTTCACCGGACGACACTATGTTATACAGAGGCCGGTTGTGTGTACCTGATATTGCAGGCCTTCGGCAATAGGTTATGAGCGAGGCACATTAAGCTCGCTATTCGGTCCATCCTGGGTCTACGAAGATGTACCATGATCTTAGATGCTTATACTGGTGGGACGGTATGAAGCGGGATATTGCAGAGTTCGTCGCCGAGTGTCCTAATTGTCAGCAGGTCAAGATTGAGCATCAGAAGCCGGGTGAACTGTTGCAGGAGATGGAAATCCCGACTTGGAAGTGGGAGGTTATTAATATGGACTTCATTACAGGATTGCCTCGCACTCCACGGAAGTATGATTCCATCTGGGTCGTCGTTGATAGGCTGACGAAATCAGCCCATTTTCTTCCTGTCAGGACTACCTATTCCGCCGAGGATTATGCCAGGCTCTATATTAAGGAGATTGTGAAGCTGCACGGAGTTCCTATATCTATTATTTCTGACAGAGGCGCCCAGTTTACGGCGCATTTCTGGAGATCTTTTCAGGAGGGACTAGGGACTCAGGTGAGTCTGAGCACCGCATTACATCCTCAGAGCGACGGGCAGGCCGAGCGCACTATACAGACGCTGGGGGATATGTTACGGGCCTGCGTTATTGATTTCAGAGGCAGCTGGGATGATCACTTGCCATTGATTGAGTTTGCATATAATAACAGTTACCATTCCAGCATCCAGATGGCTCCGTACGAGGCTCTATATGGCAGGAAATGCAGATCGCCGATTGGCTGGTTTGATATTGGCGAGTCAGAATTGATTGGCCCAGATATGGTCCAGCAGGCCGTGGACAAGGTAAAACTTATTCGAGAGCGACTGTTGGCAGCCCAGAGTCGACAGAAGTCATACGCGGATAAACGGCGTCGACCGTTGGAGTTTCAGGTAGGCGATTGGGTATTTCTGAAGGTATCGCCTATGAAAGGCGTGATGCGGTTCGGCAGAAAGGGTAAGCTCAGTCCGTGTTATATTGGGCCTTATCAGATTGTTCGAAAAACTAGAAATGGCGCCTATGAGCTAGATTTGCCATCTGATTTGGAAGCGGTGCATCCGGTATTTCATGTCTCTATGCTTCGTAAATGCGTCGGTGACCCTTCTAGAATATTTTTTGCTGATGATATTCAGGTGACGAAGCAACTATCGTACGAGGAGCACCCCGTATCTATTTTGGATCGTCAGGTAAGGAGGCTTCGGAATAAAGATGTAGCCTCTGTTAAGGTACTGTGGCGGAATGATAATAGGGAGGAAATGACATGGGAGGCCGAAGAGGAAATGAAGAAGAAATATCC
Organism: Lycium barbarum; assembly: GCF_019175385.1. NCBI lineage: Eukaryota > Viridiplantae > Streptophyta > Magnoliopsida > Solanales > Solanaceae > Lycium > Lycium barbarum. Next base: position 73,022,703 of record NC_083339.1, read on the forward strand.
TCATTTGTTCTCTATACCCACAGGTAACCTTAAATCCCTGCTTTAATTTATTCCAATATCAATCGTGTGTCATATGTGATGTCTGTAAACATGAACTCCCCCAAAGTATTTTCAAACCCTATGAGATTAATTTAACATTCGAGGACGAATGTTCTAAAGGGGGGGAGGATGTTATATCCCGTATTTTTGAACCTCGGAGCATCTGCTGGGGTGGGGCCCACATACCGAGATTTTTTTTGGAACATCTGAAAAGTCATATGAATCACATATGTAAAGTTAAACACAACTCATGAAGTACCTTTGGACCAAATCAAAGTGGAAACCCTCCAAACGAATATTTTTAAGAAAACGTTTTCGGGTGACCTGACTTTGGGGGGCAAAAACTGTATTGTAAGTTTGGAATTTCGAAAATACCTTGAAATAGAAGTTGTAGATAATTGAATTAGATTTCCATCCATAGGTCGTGGGTTCCCAGGTGACGTCGGTACAAGGAGATATGAACGTTTTAAGGTCGAAAGGTCAGTGGGCTAGGCCCAACTCGGGACCAACCGAGTTGGCCCAAAAAAATGAAAAAACAAATTCAGGCCCAAGTGAGGAGCCATTCGGCCATGGTCCATAAAAAGGATCCAAGCCCATGGAATTAAGTCATGTGGTCAGTGAATAAAAGACCACTTAATCATCCAAATTCCATAGAACTTTCAAGAGAAAGAATAGGAGGAAAAACAAGAGAAAAACAAGAACAAAAAGAGGGCATTTCGGGTTTGGCCATAGAAAAATCACCCCTCAAAATCTTGCCTCTAAAATTATGTTCTTGTTGAATTCCTACTAAATTAAGTGTCCTCTACAACTTGGTGTAATTGTTTTGGAAGAAGGAGCACTTATTTCTTCAAGTTGACAACTTGTTCAAGTGAAGAAGTTTGTAGAAAAAGGTACGAATCAATTCCTTTTTCTTATGTTATGAAGGTTTGTTTATGTTGTGGTATGTGGAAATGAGTAGAAATTATGGAAATAAGGAAGTTTGCAAAGTGGGTATGTATATATATATGTAGCCATGGGTGTATATATGTTGTATACATATATGAGTTGAATTTTATGTTGCATTCCAGTTGTGGTTATGATGGAAATTATATTGGGAATGAAAGTTGAATGAATTTTGGTTGAAGTTGGAATGTAGATGATTATGTCACTTTAGAATAATTTTGTGATATTATGGAAATGAAGTTGTTAAGATGTGAATTATGATTATGGTTGATGAATTTGGAAGTTGGAAACTTGTTATGAAGTTGTATGCCAAAGATTTGATGTTTTGCATAAGTTATGATTTTGGCGGAAGATTGTATATCATGTATATCGAGTGTATATCTTAAGGAAAACGATATGAAATGTTTCTAGAACTATATGGTGATGATCATGATGGTTGTTGAATATGAAATTATTGATCTTAGTTGAAAGTTGGGTTGAATTGAAGATTATGTCAACTTGTGAGAAAAATGACTAGTTGAAGGATATTTGTGTTTTTAATGTTCATTGTTGATATTGTTGTTGTCGTTTGGGTTGTTGTTGATGATTTATAGCCGAGTTGAATTCTCGGGGTGTCATATGTATAGGGGAAGTGCTGCCGAAATTTCGGTAGCCAAATATGCTTAAAGTTGAAATAATGGCATTAATAATTCACAATTGGTAAACTTGACCAATTGCAGTTTTTCGACGAAACGGGAAGTGAGATTGGAAAGGCTTAAGGAGCGTGAAAGGTATGTAAAGTAAACCCAATTCTTCCCTTGGCATGCCCCTAGTGTGTTAGGGTCGGATCCGGGCCTCGAAGGACCTCTTGGCCCTCGGAATCCGCAAGACAAAATTTCAGTTTTTCCTTCAGTAGAATTGAACCATTTTGATACGCTTTTTTTTTCTGAAATTATGCAATTTTGCTCTAAATTATTCAGAAAATCATAGAATGTTTGTATAACCTTTTTAGGTGATACTATATGCTTAGAGGGCACAATTTGAGCCCGCCGCCTTGTTTGTCCCAAGGCGGGCCCGCTATTTACGGTTTTGCCTCTAATGTGTTAAAGCTTCCTTTTTAAGCGATTTTTGAAAGAAATGTTTTAATTACCCTACTAATCGCTTAACGAATATTATTTTAAATATTCTGTTAAATATTATAAATTATTTTGACACTCGGAATGACTTCGGGAAAGTTATACTTCTGTAATTTATTATGATATCCGAAATACATTTATTATGATTTCGTCCGACCCCATTGGATTTGTTTGTCTTCGATACGCTTCATCGAGTCTTTGAAAACATTTATTATATTTTTAAATTGCATTAGTCTCTCACTACTCCACTCGCGGATGTCCCAATGTTTCCCACACTGAGCCCGGGCCAGGATATGTTGTCAAGCGTAATTCGCTGCATTGTTCGCCGCGTCCCGGTGTGAGGGGGCAGGTATACGCGTACATGGGTCTGTGGAGTATGACGTGCCATGTCCGCCTATTCTGATCTGATCTGTATGGCCATTTTGATATGACATTATATGATACGGGGCCACGCCCCTTTTTCTGATTCCTCTATATAGTGGCACCAGCGTCGGGAGGGTGGCCACATTCTGTCTGCCGAGTCCCGTGTCAGGGACCGGATATGATATGATATGACATATGTTTCTGTACGCATTCTGTCTGTTTTGGAAATATGCATTTGACACTCTGGATTCTGTACTCATTTTCTGTAACCATTATGATTTGACTTCTGTGATTCCGCTTTACATATTCAGTACATATTTCGTACTGACCCCCTTTCTTCGGGGGCTGCGTTTTCATGCCGCGCAGGTACTGACGACAGGTTCGCTGATCCACACGTTTAGGATCCTATTTCTGCTATTTGGGGCGCTCTCTTCTACAGAGCCCATCTTTTGGTACAGTCTGTCACTGCTATCTGGATATGTACTTTGTTCAGGGTATGACGGGGCCCTGTCCCGTCTTATGATTATGATATGTTCTGTAGAGGTCTGTGGATACATCTGTGTGGGTTCTGTACATATGTTTGGGATACTTTGTTCTATGATGGCCTTATCGGCCTATGTGTGCCAAGTCTGCTTTTTCTGATAAATTTTGTGGCATCCACTAATATTATTATAATATTATTCTGATAATATGCTAATTTGGGTATCGGGTACGTATAGGTGCCCAGCTAGGGCACTGGTCGCGGCCCACGGGGTTGGGTCGTGACACTTATATTACTCCGTATGTTGCTGGTTGTATTGGGGTGAAACCTGAGCCAATCAAACCTTTTGAGGTATCTACTCCGGTTGGTGATCCCGTGATAGCTAGACAAGTGTATAAAAATTGTGTACTTGTGATATGCAATCGCCAGACCAAAGCTGATTTAATTGAGCTGGAAATGCTAGATTTCGATGTGATTATGGGTATGGATTGGTTGGCCTCATGTTATGCTAGTGTTGATTGCCGAATGAAAGTGGTTCGATATCAATTTCCAGGAGAGCCCATGCTTGAATGGAAAGGTAATACAGCATCTCCAAAAGGTAGGGTTATTTCCTACCTTAAGGCAAGAAAGATGATAACTAAGGGCTATATTTATCACTTAGTTCGAGTTCATGATACCGAAGCAAAGTCGCCAACTTTCCAATCCGTTCCGGTAGTGAATGGATTTCCGGATGTATTTCCAGATGAACTTCTAGGCCTTCCTCCAGAAAGAGAGATTGATTTCGCTATTGATGTGTTGCCGGATACCAAGCCTATTTCTATTCCTCCTTATCAAATGGCTCTGGCACATTTGAACGAGCTAAAGGCACAGTTGAAAGATTTGCTTGAGAAGGGGTTTATTAGACCCAGTTCATCACCGTGGGGAGCACCAGTCTTGTTCGTGAGAAAGAAAGATGGTTCCCTTCGAATGTGCATCGATTATAGGCAGTTGAATAAGGTGACGATAAAGAACAAATATCCTCTTTCAAGGATTGATGATTTATTTGATCAACTACAGGGTGCCAAGTGGTTTTCCAAAATAGACTTGAGGTCGGGCTATCATCAAGTGAGAGTTAGAAAAGAATATATGCCCAAAACAGCCTTCAGAACGATATATGGCCATTATGAATTCCGAGTGATGTCGTTTGGGTTGACTAATGCTCCGGCAGTGTTCATGAATTTGATGAATAATGTATTCAGGCTTCTTTTGGATTTATTTGTGATAGTATTCATTGATGATATTCTGGTATACTCTCGCACAGAATCAGAACATGCAGATCACTTACGTATTGTTCTTGGAATTCTTCGAGCTCGAGAATTATATGCAAAATTTTCAAAGTGCGAGTTCTGGCTGAATTCTATAACATTTATGGGCCATGTTATTTCAGATGATGGTATTCGAGTTGATACTAAGAAGATTGAAGCTGTGAAGACTTGGCCAAGCCCTTCGACGCCTACAGACGTTCGTAGTTTTTTGGGATTGGCAGGGTATTATAGAAGGTTCTTAGAAGGGTTTTCGTCTATTTTGGCCCCATTGAAGAAGCTAACCCAAAATTCAGCTAAGTTTCAGTGGAGTGATGCTTGTGAACGTAGCTTCCAAAAGTTGAAGGACAGATTAACCTCAGCCCCAGTCTTGACACTCCCAGTAGGGCCAGATGGCTATGTTGTATATTGCGATGCTTCCGGTGTTGGGTTAGGATGTGTGTTAATGCAGCATGGTAAAGTAGTCGCTTATGCTTCGAGACAGCTGCGGAAACATGAAAAGAACTACCCAACTCATGATCTCGAATTGGCTGCAGTTATTAATGTATTGAAAATGTGGAGACATTACTTGTATGGTATGCATGTTGATATCTATACAGATCACAAGAGTCTTCAGTACATTTTCAAACAGAAGGAGTTAAATCTGCGGCAGAGGCGGTGGTTAGAATTATTGAAAGATTATGATGTAAGTGTTTTATACCACCCCAAAAAGGCAAATGTAGTTGCTGATGCGCTTAGCCGCCGATTAATGGGCAGTTTATGTGAAGTTCCTCCGGAAAAGAAAGAGATGGTTCATAAGCTCCACCAATTAGCTAATCTTGGAGTGCGTGTAATTGATTCGGGTAGTGCAGGGGTTGGTATTAATGATCCCGCCGTTTCATATCTGAATATAGAAGTGAAAGAGCGTCAGTATGAAGATCCTCACTTGTGCCATTACGGAGACACATCTCATAAAAATGAGAAGTCCCCATTTGATGTTTCCATGGATGGAATTCTTAGATACCAAGGCAGGCTATGTGTTCCGAACGTTGCAGAATTGCACCGTCGAATTCTAAAAGAAGCCCATTACTCTCGGTATTCTATTCACCCAGGTGCAACAAAGATGTATCACGATCTCAAATTGATATATTGGTAGGATGGCATCAAGAGAGAGATATCAGAATTTGTAGCTCAATGTCCAAATTACCAGCAAGTGAAAATCGAACACCAAAAGCCAGGAGGATTATTGCAAGCAATAGAAATCCCTACTTGGAAATGGGAAGTGATCAACATGGATTTTATCATGGGGTTACCTCGTTCATGAGGCAAGTATAATTCTATATGGGTGATTGTGGATAGGTTAACGAAAGCAGCTCATTTTCATCCAGTCAGAACCACATACTCGGCTAAAGATTATGCAAAGTTGTATCTCAAGGAGGTTGTACGACTCCATGGTATTCCATTATCCATTATCACAGATAGAGGAGCGCAGTTTATAGATAAGTTCTGGAAATCCTTCCAAGAAGGTCTAGGTACTCAAATGAAGCATAGCACGACATTTCATCCGCAGACTGATGGGCAAGCCGAGCGTACTATTCAGACCTTGGAAGATATGCTACGAGCATGTGTGCTAGATTTCAGTGGTAGTTGGGATGATCACCTACCCCTTATTGAGTTTGCATACAACAATAGCTACCATTCCAGTATTCAGATGGCTCCGTAAAAGCTTTACATGGAAGGAAATGTAGATCACCAATTAGATGGTTTGAAACAGGAGAAGTACAACTAATAGGCCCTGAATTGATTCAGCAAGTGGTAGAAAAAGTCAAAGTGATTCGAGATCGATTGTTGACAGCCCAAAGTCACCAAAAATCCTATGCGGACAACCGTCGGCGAGACATGGAATTTCAGATTGATGATTGGGTATTTTTGAAGGTGTCGCCATTGAAAGGGGTAATGAGATTTGGCAAGAAAGGGAAAATAAGTCCTCGATACGCTGGACCCTATAAGATTGTCCGCAAAGTGGGTCAAGTTGCTTACTAATTGGACTTACCATTAGAGCTTGAATCAGTCCATCCGGTTTTTCATGTCCCGATGCTCCGTAAGTGTGTTGGAGATCCTACAAGGATTGTTTCAATAGATGATGTTCAAGTGACAGAAAAACTAGCATATGAAGAAGTGCCCGTTGCCATTTTAGACAGGCAAGTATGAAGACTTCGAAATAAGGAAGTAGCTTCAGTCAAAGTCTTGTGGCGGAATGACAACCGAAAGGAAATGACTTGGGAAGCAGAAGAGAGTATGAAGTCCAAGTACCCACACTTATTACAACCCCCAAGAGATATTCAAGATGAGGTATGTATGTTTTCTTTTCATGCTTTTGGGTCGTGTGTGGCCAATTTATATTACTATCGTGTTGTAGCACTGTGAGGCAACATTATTATGGGTTGTTGTGACAGGATGTAGTGCCATATTATAGGGGAAACTCTGGCAAAATTTTCGTAGAATTCCCGAGTGCTTAACATTCGAGGACGAATGATCCAAAAAGGGGGGAAGAATGTTACACCTCATAATTTTTGGGTTGCTGAGCGATGAATGGACTAACGTATGCTAAGGTGTACATGATGTCCCTACAAGTAAGAAGGGATTCTTAATGATTCTAATTAAGATTCCAAAGACATTTGAGGCAAGGGAGGAAAGTTCGTCAAATGAAACTTCACTGCAGTTCTGCGAAAGGGGGGTTCGACGGTCGCTCTTTGTACCGTCGGACGGGTCGACACTTCATCGATTGTGCCGTAGAATTGAGTTAGCGGGAAGACCATTCGACGGAGCAGATCGACGCTCCGTCGATCAGTTCGATGGACCGTCATTCTCACCGTAGAATGAAAGGAAACAAAAGGTTGCTCACTGGAAATTTCACGACTTCGACGGTCAGATCGACGCTCCGTCGATTTGATCAAAGCTTCATCGATCGTACCGTATATCTCGGTCGGGACTGATTTCAATATTTAATATAAGGACCCTCTCTCATTTTATTTCAGTTCATTCCACTTCTCTACACACCAAGAAACCTCTAGAACTCTCTCCATTATTCATCCACAAGAAACTAAGGGAAAACCATGATCAACTATACCAAATCCACGAAATCGTGTATGAAACCTAGTAAAAGTTCATCTACACCAAGAAAATTCAAGGGAAGTGAGTTAGGGTTTTGGTGCAAGAAAAGAAGTTCCACTCAAGGGTTGTCCATCCATTATCTAAGGTGAGTTTTATGATCATTCCATGTTGTTTAAGGTATTGGAAAGCTAAGACACTTGGATTGTAGAAAGATATAGAAAATGGGTCATCAATGTGTGAATAGTGTCATTGTTGAGTAGTAGTTTGGGGTGAATTGTGAATATTGGTATGTTGTGATTATAAGTATGTTGTGAACGACATTTAGAACATGGAATAAGAATTATATGTGAGAAAATGCAGTAATGAACTATCACCATCATTATGGAAAAATTGGAGTGAAACTACGAAATGTGGGTAATGTAGATGAATGATGATTGTTGTGTGTGACATTGTGAATATGGTTGTGAACGTTTGGGAGTTGATATAGAATATGGGGAAAGTTTTATAAACAAAGGAAATGCTGCTCAATTTTCTTTAGCTTTAGTAAGCACGTTTAAGTAATTGATTAGCTAATGTTCATGCGACTTCTCTTGAAGGTAGAAACGTGGGCATTGAAGGAGAACAAGCAAGCTATAGATTAGTTAAACGAAAAAGGTATGTGAGGCTAGTCCTTTCTTTCTATGGCATGAATCCTATAGCATGACTTTTCTTTCCTCTTCATGATTCTCCTATATTCCGGAAAACTAAAAGTCTATGTTCATAAATAACTACATGAGACAACAGATGTATTATGAGCCCAATAATGATGATGATGAGTTTAAGACTAAAGATTCTAGAGTTCGTGATATGATGTTCCTATAAGTTAATGATGTTGTTTATTGTATACACTCACCTTATATACTATTTCCTTCAAGGTGTGGCAGAATACTTATAAATGTTCCATAATGGAATCGGGGGTTCACGACCTTATGTCACCTCGATAAAGTATAGCTATCTTTGAGTTACTATGCATGCATTATGATGATTACATGATTGATGATATCACACCGCGCCTATATGGCCGGGCAGCACCGCTAAGGCGGACGGCTTATAGATGATTACACCATGTCTATATGGCACGGGCAGCACCACTAGTGGGCGGCATGAGATAGTACCCCAGACGCGGGAGGCCTGGACGCAGGCTAATGATTATCACACCGATCCGATATGGATGGGCAGCTTATACATTTATTCATATATGATATGATGATGATTATGAAGTAAGCCAGCATGTGTTATTTCTTTTATAAGTGACAGTCATATAAAGTTGCTCCCTTATTGATGCTTCCTTTATCTCATTGTCGTATTTTCATTACTTATGCTTCTCATACTCAGTACAATGTTCGTACTGACGTCCGTTTCTTTGGACGCTTTGTTCATGCCCACAGGTAGGCAGAGAGGTGATCTTGATACAGACTCGTAGGAGCGGTTAGCTGATTTGAGAGCACTCCATTGTTCCGGAGGTACCCTTGATTATTCTTTTGTGCACATATATGTATATTTTGGGCACGACGGGGTCCTGTCCCGTCTCTATGTCTAGCACTCAAGTAGAGGCTCGTAGATACGCAGTGTGGGTTACATGGTCTCAGAAGGTCACAACTGTATGTATACATATATTATTTTGATAGCCGAAAGGCTTATGTATATAAAAGTATTTATGTTCTCAAAAGAAAAATGATTTTTCTTATGATTTGAGTATGAATTTGATAAAAGAACGCTTAATGAGTATGCTGAGTAGTAGAATGAGCGGTGCTCGGTGGTTAGCCCCGGGTACCCGTCACGGCCCCTAGGCGGGTCGTGACACGCAGCCTCGGGATTCCCAACAGAGGTCATAATTATTAAGTTAAAGTTATAGCCCGCATTTTGTACATTCAGAAAATTCGAGGTACTTGCGAAAAAATTAGCGGCAAGACTATTTTCCAAAATTATTTTAATGTACAAGTTGTTATGAATATTATTTATGACTATTATTAGTATGAAAATATTGTGAGAGGCTAAGGGCAAAAAGAGAAATTCGCAAAATGGGCCGTGGAAATAATGCGGAAGGCTAGGGGAAAAATGGTAATATTGAGGAAAGTCGAGGGGCAAAACAGGAATTTCACAAAAGGTTCATGAAAGTTCCAAAAGGGCCATATTGCCATGTGACAAAAAAAAATGGAGAAGAAAAGAAAAAGAAAAAGAATGAAAATGATGACAAGTAAGTCATCTTGCCATTTATTTTAAGAAATTTCTAGAGAGGGCATGTGCCCCTCACATGACTATGGGAATTATATATATATGAGAAAAGTCATCATTTTAATTGAAGAAATTGGAGAAAGAAAAACAAAACAAAACAAAAGAGAGGAAATGGAAGAGAGGCCATTCGGCCAAGGTGGGGTGATTTTGCCCCCATGAAATCTTGTCCCAAAAACTAGTTTCTTCATGTATTCCTACTAATTCAAGGGTCCACTACAATGTGGTGTAATTGTTTTGGGAGATAGGTCGCTCGTTTCGTCATTTTCGCACATTGGTCAAGTGAAGAAGTTAGGAAGAAAAGGTAAGATTTAATCCCTTTTTATATGTTATGAAGGGTTCATTTATGTTGTAGTATGTAGAAAAGGGTAGAATTCATGAAAATATGGAAGATTTCATGATGGTTGTGTATATATGTATAAGGCCGTGTGTATGTAGATGTGGTATAGGCAAGATGAATCAATTTTATGTAATATTCTAGTTGTGGTTGTTATGAACTCTATATTGGAAATGAACGTTTGATGATTTTGGTTGAAGTTGTGATGTTGGACATGGGGGCCGTGTGTGTGTTATGTGTAGAGATGATGGAAAAATTTCCATACAGTATGTTAGTTGATGTGGTTATGTATTTTATGATGGAAATGAGAATTTGATAACTTAAATTGATGTTGGAATTGTTATGGGCTGATTTGGAAGCCAATGTGATGTTAGTGTCGTTTCTTTATTTATGAGTATAATGTTGTTAAAGTGTGGTTATTGATAGGTTATGAATCTAGTATAAGAGAAAATTGTGTTGCTAGTGTTTTCATTAAAGTTGGTAAGGTGCGGGTGACATTGTATATTGATTGGGCCATTTTGAATATTATGATGTTGTTAGAATAATTGTTGGTATTGTTATTGGTTTGGACGAGTTCCATTCTCGGGTTTGTTGTTGTTAAATTGGCCGAGTTGTATTCTCGGGGATGGTATATTTACATGGGAGATGCTGCCGAAATTTCGGCAGAATATAAGCGAATCTATTTGAGAAGTTGAGACAAGTGTTGATTTAAGATTAAATTCCTCAAGGCTTATAATCAATGTTTGGTTTTTGTGACCAATTGTAGATTTTTGGGGAATTCGGAACTTGAATATGGAGTAGCGTAAGAAGCGGAAAAGGTATGTAGGGCTTATCTTTTCTTTCTTTGGCATGTCCTAGTTGTAATAGGCTATGATACGTGTCTCGGGGGAAAACTCTACTCCTAAAAACCCGAGCTTAGTTTTGACCCTTAATCATTCAATGTAATTGAATTATGTTTTGTTGGAAAAAAAATAGTTTAAACACTTTTACTTCTAAAAGGGTCTTGCGTCGTAGAATATCCATAAGTTTCACAAACGGAACTGGATTGCCCCGAAACATTCGTAGATGACTTTGTAAGGCCAAATGTTCATAATTTATGTACGCCACCTCGACTTGATCCGAGGTGGGCCCACAATTCCCGAGACCTATTTGCATTGCTCTATTTGACTCATTTCCGTACAATAATTAAGGGAAACTTTTGGCTATTGTTCCGAGTTTGTTATGATTCGTATGCATTCTCTGATATAAGTATCTAGAAATTCTGATATGAGTATTTGGATAAAAGCATTCTGATACGAATATTCTGATGTAAGTATTCTGGTAATAGTGTTCTGATAAAAGTATTCTGATCTGGGTATGTAATCTGATATAAGAATTATGATATGAGTAATCTGTTATGAATAATTTGCTACGAACATTCTGATAGGAATATCTTCTGTAAACTCTGATGTTTTGGTTGTCCGACGACAACACGTACGATTATTCTATTGAGTCTTCGAATGTCGGTAAGTGTGTATATCTATTGAGCCTTGATTTGTGTGCATATGGTTTCGCACTACTCTGTTCGTGCAAGTCTTGGTATGTCTATTCACTGAGCCCGGGCCAGGATATGTTATCGTGCGTAATCCTCTGTATTGTTCACCGAGTCCCTCAGTAGAGGGCCGGGTACGGTATATGCATATGATGATATGATTATGGCAGCGAGTCCCTTAATGGGCCGGGTACGATATGACTTTACCAAGTCCCTTAACGGGCCGGGTATGGTATACGTGCACATGATTTCATTTACCGAGTCCCTTAATGGGCCGGGTACGATCGAGTCCCTTGATGGGTCGGGTACGGTATGACTCCATTCACCGCGTCCCTTACTAGAGGGCCGGGTACGGTATATATATATATATGTATATGTATATGCATGCATGATGATATGAGCACAGGAATGACATGATTTCACCACCGAGTCCCTTCACGGGCCGGGTACGGTATGTGTATGATATATGATGTTCGCACGCATGATTTCATTCACCGAGTACCATAACGGGCCGGGTACGGTATGTGATAATGATATGCATGATTTAAGTCCTAAAGGTAACGATTTTGGTATTTTGGACATTGTATATGTTTCTGTACTCCTTCTGACAGATGACATCGGTATACATGATTTGTGGTGTGCAGATTCTGAATAATAGGAATGGTAAGGGAGACTTGGCCAAATTTTTCAAATGTGGTCATTTAACTTGGTATACTTAACAGGAAGAAGCATGGAATGAAATATCGCAAATGGACGATAAGTGCGATGTGATATTTTAGAGACGCTACAGATTTGGGCACGATGTGAAGAACGATTGTAAGAAAGATGATTAACAGTTCGAAGAGTTAAAAAGGGATAAAAATTTGAAGTTAGTAAGAACAAGGTTTGTTGGATGATTCAGAGAAAGTTAACAATCAGCTTTGCTGTAGATTAGTATGTATGGATGGCGAGGGAAAGTCTGGACATACGGATATCTGAGTACTTATAGGTAACGGCGACGAAGGTATGTACGCCACCATCAGTAATCCGAAAGTCCAGGACAGGCAATAATCATACACGTAAGTGAAAAGGGTAAAATAGTAATTGTACAGAGAAGGGCGTAATACGAAAATGCCTCGGAACCTGTAAGGTCTTGACTGGCCTCAAATTATGTAATAAAGTCCATATGAGAAAGCAGACACGATTATATCACTATTAAGGCACCGGATTGCACCAAAGTTTCGAGGTTAAGCGTGCTAAGGTGGGAGGATAGGTGACCCCCCCTGGGAAGTATGTAAAAATCCCAAAGATTCAGCCATAAGAGGCAAATGAAAAGCTAGGATAGTCTGAATGAAATTAGAATATACGGAATGGTTGGAGACCATGAAAGGCCACATAGAACGCGACAGACTAGACTAGAAGAGAGACAGAAAGTACGCTACAGCTTTGGAATTAGGATAGGCTTGAACGACGTTTGGAAGTATTTTGTGGGCTAGTTGATAATAATTATGTATATACATATGAATGCGTATAATGCCTCATCTGTGATTGTATTAGTGGACACGTGTTTCCCAACGACCAGCGCTACGGTAAAGAAGGCCTCAGTCGAGTAAAGGATACCGAAACTTGAGTGGTAGTAAGAGAATAAATGGTGCAAGTGTTAGAAGATGAGCCGCTATTTTCACTACAGGACGAGGATAGAAAAAGTCTTAATACTGTGATGTTTGAAAAAGAAAGTGAGTGAGTAGGTGGTAAAGAAAGAGATCAAAGTGTCAGAGAAAGGGTGAAAAGTAAGGGAACCTCGGTAAGTGAAACCCCCGAATGAAACTATCGGTAAAGAACTAGACTATTTGGGTAAGAACTCGAAGATAGGCACGTGAAAAGAATAAAGTGTGGTAATATAGAGCGGAAGAGGAATATGCGAGACTCGAGAGGCCATTCGGCCAAGGTGGGGTGATTTTGCCCCCATGAAATCTTGTCCCAAAAACTAGTTTCTTCATGTATTCCTACTAATTCAAGGGTCCACTACAACGTGGTGTAATTGTTTTGGAAGATAGATCGCTCGTTTCGTCGTTTCCGCACCTTGGTCAAGTGAAGAAGTTAGGAAGAAAAGGTAAGATTTAATCCCTTTTTATATGTTATGAGGGGTTCATTTATGTTGTAGTATGTAGAAAAGGGTAGAATTCATGAAAATATGGAAGATTTCATGATGGTTGTGTATATATGTATAAGGCCGTGTGTATGTAGATGTGGTATAGGCAAGATGAATCAATTTTATGTAATATTCTAGTTGTGGTTGTTATAAACTCTATATTGGAAATGAAAGTTTGATGATTTTGGTTGAAGTTGTGATGTTGGACATGGGGGCCGTGTGTGTGTTATGTGTAGAGATGATGGAACAATTTCCATACAATATGTTAGTTGATGTGGTTATGTATTTTATGATGGAAATGAGAATTTGATAACTTAAATTGATGTTGGAATTGTTATGGGCTGATTTGGAAGCCAATGTGATGTTAGTGTCGTTTCTTTATTTATGAGTATAATGTTGTTAAAGTGTGGTTATTGATATGGTTATGAATCTAGTATAAGAGAAAATTGTGTTGCTAGTGTTTTCATTAAGGTTGGTAAGGTGCGGGTGACATTGTATATTGATTGGGCCATTTTGAATATTATGATGTTGTTAGAATAATTGTTGGTATTGTTGTTGGTTTGGCCGAGTTCCATTCTCGGGTTTGTTGTTGTTAAATTGGCCGAGTTGTATTCTCGGGGATGGTATATTTACAGGGGAGATGCTGCCGAAATTTCGGCAGAATATAAGCGAATCTATTTGAGAAGTTGAGAAAAGTGTTGATTTAAGATTAAATTCCTCAAGGCTTATAATCAATGTTTGGTATTTGTGACCAATTGTAGATTTTTGGGGAATTCGGAACTTGAATTTGGAGTAGCGTAAGAAGCGGAAAAGGTATGTAGGGCTTATCTTTTCTTTCTTTGGCATGTCCTAGTTGTAATAGGCTATGATACGTGTCTCGGGGGAAAACTCTACTCCTAAAAACCCGAGCATAGTTTTGACCCTTAATCATTCACTGTAATTGAATTATGTTTTGTTGGAAAAAAAAATAGTTTAAACACTTTTACTTCTGAAAGGGTCTTGCGTCGTAGAATATCCATAACTTTCACAAACGGAACTGGATTTCCCCGAAACTTTCGTAGATGACTTTGTAAGGCCAAATGTTCATAATTTATGTACGCCACCTCGACTTGATCCGAGATGGGCCCACAATTCCCGAGACCTATTTGCATTGCTCTATTTGACTCATTTCCGTACAATAATTAAGGGAAACTTTTGGCTATTGTTCCGAGTTTGTTATGATTCGTATGCATTCTCTGATATAAGTATCTAGAAATTCTGATATGAGTATTTCGATAAAAGCATTCTGATATGAATATTCTGATGTAAGTATTCTGGTAAAAGCGTTCTGATAAAAGTATTCTGATCTGGGTATGTAATCTGATATAAGAATTATGATATGAGTAATCTGTTATGAACAATTTGCTACGAACGTTCTGATAGGAATATCTTCTGTAAACTCTGATGTTTTGGTTGTCAGACGACAGCACGTACGATTATTCTATTGAGTCTTTGAATGTCGGTAAGTGTGTATATCTTTTGAGCCTTGATTTGTGTGCATATGGTTTCGCACTACTCTGTTCGTGCAAGTCTTGGTATGTCTATTCAATGAGCCCGGGCCAGGATATGTTATCGTTCGTAATCCTCTGCATTGTTCACCGAGTCCCTCAGTAGAGGGCCGGGTACGGTATATGCATATGATGATATGATTATGGCACCGAGTCCCTTAATGGCCCGGGTACGATATGACTTTACCAAGTCCCTTAACGGGCCGGGTATGGTATACGTGCACATGATTTCATTTACCGAGTCCCTTAATGGGCCGGGTACGATCGAGTCCCTTGATGGGTCGGGTACGGTATGACTCCATTCATCGAGTCCCTCACTAGAGGGCCGGGTACGGTATATATATATATATGTATATGTATATGCATGCATGATGATATGAGCACAGGAATGACATGATTTCACCACCGAGTCCCTTCACGGGCCGGGTACGGTATGTGTATGATATATGATGTTCGCACGTATGATTTCATTCACCGAGTCCCATAACGGGCCGGGTACGGTATGTGATAATGATATGCATGATTTAAGTCCTAAAGGTAACGATTTTGATATTCTGGACATTGTATACGTTTCTGTACTCCTTCTGACAGATGACATCGGTATACATGATTTGTGTCTGGAAAGTAAGTATTTCGGGTACTCTGGATAACGTACTTATTTTGTAAAGTCTGTTCGGTTATGGTTTTGTCCGTTATACTTCTGTGCTCCCGATTCCGATTATGATTCTGTTTACTGTACTTCTTGCCTTACATGCTCAGTACATTTCCCGTACTGACCCCCTTTCTTCGAGGGCTGCGTTTCATGCCGCGCAGGTACTCCCAGATGAGTTGATGACATTATAGAAGATGTTCCAGCGAACATGGCAAGCTCCATTTGCTCCTGGAGAACTGCCGAGTCAGAGTGTATGTGTTATGGTTTCTGATGAATGTTAGAGACTTTGCAGACAGAGTCGTGGGTCTTGGTCGTCAGTTTTGAAAGCGGCTCCACCAGCCGATGTGTCATTTGCATTATGATATAAGTTTTGTATGATTACAGGTTTTATTTGATTTAAAAGCTATAAGAAACTATATATATATATATATATAGTTCCAATAGTCTTATTATGTATTTCATCCTCATTTGATGCAAAAATTTGACAGGGCTATGTGTGTATTAAGGGTCAGAGGGTTCGCTCAGCCCTAAGTAAGGGTCGAGTGCCCATCACACCCTAATAAGGTTAGGGTGTGACAAAGTGGTATCAGAGCAGGTCTGTCCTAGGGGTTGTCTGCAAAGTCGTGTCCAGTAGAGTCCTGTTTATGGTGTGAAGGGCGCCACATTTATAAACAGGAGGCTACGGGGCATCTAGGGATTGTTGACCTTCTTGCTATCTTAGATCGTGCGATAGAACTGAGTCATAGGAAAATGAAATTCCTTATCTGAGCTTTACATACTATGGGAGAAGGTAAGGGATGACACGGAAGGTAATAAAGGTATTGTTGATATTTGTGGTGTGCAGATTCTGAATAATAGGAATGGTAAGGGAGACTTGGCCAAATTTTTCAAATGTGGTCATTTAACTAGGTATACTTAACAGGAAGAAGCATGGAATGAAATATCGCAAATGGACGATAAGTGGGATGTGATATTTTAGATAAGCTACAGATTTGGGCACGATGTGAAGAACGATTGTAAGAAAGATGATTAACAGTTCGAAGAGTTAAAAAGGGATAAAAATTTGAAGTTAGTAAGAACAAGGTTTGTTGGATGATTCAGAGAAAGTTAACAATCAGTTTTGCTGTAGATTAGTATGTATGGATGGCGAGGGAAAGTCTGGACATACATATATCTGAGTACTTATAGGTAACGGCGACGAAGGTATGTACGCCACCATCAGTAATCTGGAAGTCCAGGACAAGCAATAATCATACACGTAAGTGAAAAGGGTAAAATAGTAATTGTACAGAGAAGGGCGTAATACGAAAATGCCTCGGAACCTGTAAGATCTTGACTGGCCTCAAATTATGTAATAAAGGCCATATGAGAAAACGGACACGGTTATATCTGTATTAAGGCACCGGATTCCACCAAAGTTTCGAGGTTAAGCGTGCTAAGGTGGGAGGATAGGTGACCCCCCCTGGGAAGTATGTAAGAAATCCCAAAGATTCAGCCATAAGAGTCAAATGAAAAGCTAAGATAGTCTGAATGAAATTAGAATATACGGAATTGTTGGAGACCATGAAAGTCCACATAGCACGCGACAGACTAGACTAGAAGAGAGACAGAAAGTACGCTACAGCTTTGGAATTAGGATAGGCTTGAACGACGTTTGGAAGTATTTTGTGGGCTAGTTGATAATAATTATGTATATACCTATGAATGCGTATGATGCCTCATCTGTGATTGTATTAGTGGACACGTGTGTCCCAACGACCGGCGCTACGGTAAAGAAGGCCTCAGTCGAGTAAAGGATACCGAAACCTGAGTGGTAGTAAGAGAATAAATGGTGCAAGTGTTAGAAGATGAGCCGCTATTTTCACTACAGGACGAGGATAGAAAAAGTCTTAATACTGTTATGTTTGAAAAAGAAAGTGAGTGAGTAGGTGGTAAAGAAAGAGATCAAAGTGTCAGAGAAAGGGTGAAAAGTAAGGGAACCTCGGTAAGTGAAACCCCCGAACGAAACTATCGGTAAAAAACGAGACTATTTGGGTAAGAACTCGAAGATAGGCACGTGAAAAGAATAAAGTGTGGTAATATAGAGCGGAAAGGGAATATGGGAGACTCGAGAACCGATTTCGATAGTGGGCTTAAAGTAATAGTGATTATGATAAGGGATGCGAAGCGAGCAAAAGAATGACTAAGTCTTGTGATGACATAGACACAAAGTGAAAGAAAGATTTACGGTAATAAGTTTTCGACATGTTATGCGCCGAGTTGGAAAGAAAGACGAGGGTACTCGAGGACCGTTGACGGATAAGAATCCCCCTAAAAAGGGGGGGGGGGAGAATATGTTATGTATATTAGATCACGATTCTAATACCCCATACTGGGCAAAGTTGCGCCGTACCTAAGTGCGCAGCGACATGTTTTAGAGAGTAATGAAGAGAGCAAGAAAGGGTTGCAAGTTAAGTTCACAACGGGTAATAGAGAAAATGATAAGATTCAAAGGATATTTCGGATAACAGCGATTGTTATAATGAAAGTATCAACAATTGGTAGTTTGGAAACTTTTGAAAGAAAGAAAGAATGCAGTGCCTTGGGATGAAATAAAAGAGTTCATCGGATACTAGAAAACGGTTCACGAACCGTTAATTATACGGAGCATGAGAGTATACGCTATGAGATCATATGAACCATTGACGTGAAGCGATGTTCGACCATATTTGTAAGGAACTCACGCCAGAGTGCCGATACAAAGAAATTCATAACAAGTACACTTGTGTCGAGAATTATGAGAGCAAGGAACAGCCTGTGGCCACATTGAATCGTTAAGCGAAGGTTGCGTACTAAAGACATGGCTTCTGTTAAGATGTGGTGACGAAACCCTAATAACGAAGAGATGAGCAGGGAAGGACAAGGGTAGTAAAATGGCACAATGGATTGGGGAACCTATGACACAGAATAAGAACTCATAAAAAGGCCGAGGAGATTGACTATAGAGAAACAAGGCGAAGGATAAAGAACGGACATGAAGGGAAGAATAATGTTATACCCGTGTTTTTGCGCACCTGAAAAATTTGGAATAATCTTGTCTTGTAGGAAATAAGACCATGTTTTTATTTTATTTAACACATGTGTGATACTCATGAGAATTATCGAAGCGAAAGTACGGAACAAGGCGAAGGGTAAAATTGGAATTTTAGAAATTAGTTTCGGGAATTACAAAACGAGATTTCTAATGAATTGGGCTTAAAAAATAAAACAAGAGAAAATAAGGCCCAAGCCTAGTGATGGCCGACCAAGGTCCATGTGCCTTAAGCCCAAGCCCATAATTTAATATATCCATGTGACTAAATATATATGTGCTCATCCATTAGAAGGTTCAAGAAAGAAACAAAAAAAATTGGAAAGCCCCCTCTAAGAGGCTCTCGGTCGAACCCTTTCAAAAAAAAAAAAAAAATTCTAGTCCCTTTTGCTTGATCCTAAAATCGTGTTCCTCTTGAATTCTTGTTAAGCTCAGGACGCTCTCCGACGTGATATAATTGTTTTAGCGAGAGAGCAACGTTTGCGGCAAGATTGAAGTTTGAAGAAAAGGTAAGAAATCTATTCTTTTATGTTAGGGACTAAGTATATATGTTGTGAGGATTGGAATTAGAAGAGAATTATGGAGTTGTGATGTGTGTGTGTGTGTGTGAAGCCCTGTGTGTGTGTGTGATGAAGCATGGCCGTGAGCCATTGTGTGGTCAAAGGAAAGATAAATTAAATTCTGCTTAGTTTGTTAATTGTGTCGTCATGGCATTTATGACGTAAATAAAGGTTTAACGAGCTAAGTTGGTATTGAAAATGGTTGTATGTTATTATGGGAAATTATGTGATTTTTATATGATTTTTAAGTAATTGTGGAAGTAAGATTCTAGATGTGAATTATGGTTGTTGTTAATGAATTCGGAAGAAAACAATGCGAGTTGGTAGTGTTGTTGCATTCGTTGAAGTTTCGGATAGAATATGGAATTGGCGGAATTGTTTATACCCTTGGGTATTGATTGGAATGTTATTGAAATATGTTTAAATGATCTTGAATTGGTAAATGAATATGGGAATGTTGATATTAGTTTGATATTGTGAAGTTGGGATGGAAATTGTCGCCTTATGTAGAAAAGAGGACTATTTATGTTATAGTGCGTTTTGTGATGATTTTGATGATGTTGGCATTGCTGGGTTGTGGTTGTTGATATATTGGGCAGAGCTAAGTCTCGGGGATGCTATATGTATAGGGGAAATGCTGCCGAAACTTCTGTAGACAAATATAAATTTAAGTTGAACTCTTAGAAGCTATAACTCACAATTGGTAAATGTGACCAAATTGCAGATTTTGGCGAATTTGAGGCTTGATTTTGGAGACGTTTAGGAGGCGGAAAAGGTATGTAAAGCTATCCCTCTTCTTCCCTTGGCATGTCCTAGATGTTCTAGGTTTGAGTTGAGTCTCGGGGGTTACTCTATTCATAGAAATTCGCGTTTACTTTAAGTACTATTCCATTTAGTGAAATTGAATTAGAAACTTATGCTTTGTTGAATAGAAATGTTCAAACTTTCGTAACTTTCGTAAATATGATTGAATTACCCCTAAACTCTCATGGACGATTCCATAGGGTCAAATGTCTGGAAAATTCGTACGCCGCCTCAATTTGAACCGAGGTAGGCCCACTAGTCCCGAGTCTCCTTCGTTCGCCCTAACTGACTTAACTTTGTACGATATCGGAAAGAGACTTTTGCTTATGACTTTAGCTATTAAAGAATAATGTTATGATATTAAAGAATAATGTTTTGATTAATCCATAATATTCTGATTTACACTTTGAACTATAAATACGATTCCAGAAATATTTTTGTAAAATAAATCCCGTATTGATCAGTTATTCGGACTGGTTTACCCAACGGGTTGTCATATAATTATATCAAGTTTCATAAATGTTTTGATATGTAATTTGCATTGGTTTCCGCACTACTCTGCTCGTGCCCACTATTATGATATCGTTCGCCGGTTCCCGGGCCGGTTTTGTGATCGTGCGCACTATGATATTCGGCAGTATGCTGTGTTACGGTTCCTGAGACCTCGCCATAGGGCCGGGTTCCGTTATGGAGTTATGTTGTGATATGGCTTAAGATATGATGTGTTATGTTCGGGGTAGTCCGGAGATTTGAAACTTTCCGGAGTATGCTGTGTTGTGGCGCCAGTGTCGGAGTGGCGACCACGTTCCTGAGCCTTATGCATGATTTCTTTTACTTGCATTATGTACATATGATTTCCGTACTGGTTTTGATATACTGATTCGGTATTCCCTTTCTGTACCTTACTATGGTTATGGTTTGAATTTTTGTACTCCATGTTTTACATACTCAGTACATCTTTCGTACTGACCCCCTTTCCTCGGGGGCTGCGTTTCATGCCCGCAGGTACAGACGTTGGTGATCCACCACTGTAGGCCACACTTTCTGCTACTACAGAGTGCTCCCTTTTGATTCGGAGCCCATATTTTGGTACATATTTCTGTTATGTATATATTTATGTATATTTGGCTATTTGGGGTACGGCGGGGCCCTATCCCGCCATATGTTTCCGTTTTGGTGTGTAGAGGCCTGTAGTCATATATGTGGGTCGTGGATCCTATGTGTGTTCGTTTTGTTTCCGATTTCTGTCTTAATGCGGTCTTGTTTGTTATGGTGGCCAAAATGGCCCATGTGTTCGCATATGTACATATGATCGGCGATGTGTATTCCGCCGCCCCTTTTGTTCCGATATGATGCTTTTGATACGCGTGACCGCTTAAGAAAATAATTATCTTCAGAATTGTTTAATAACGATGAATTTGAAATGTGAACTAAGTTATAGTTTGACGATTGAAAATGTAAGTCTGTTTGGGTGCCCAAGTAGGGTACCAGTCGCAGCCCACGGGGTTGGGTCGTGACAAAAGTGGTATCAGAGCGAGGTTTGTCCTCGGAATGTCTACAGGTCGTGTCTCGTAGAGTCTTGTTTATCGGTGTGTTGTGCACCACATCTATAAATAGAAGGCTACAGGACATTTAGGGTGTTACCTTTCTTTGAATCTTAGATCGTGCAATAGAGCTGTGCTATTAGGATGATTCTGTTATGATCCGTTGTTGTGTTTTTCAGTGATGCCTCCGAAGAAGGAAACGGCTGCCCAGAAGGGAAAGGCGGTGGTAGGAGAGACTAGCCAGGTGCAGAGAGTTACCCGGGCTCGTGCTCAGGATTTTCCCGATGTTGTGCCCCACTCGGAGGGTTCTGCTACACCACCACCGGAGGAGCCTGGAGCAGGTCCATCATGAGCTCCTGAGGCTCTAGCGCCTGATCCTCCAGCTCCTCAGCTAGGGGCGGAGGGTAGGACATTGAGGAAGGTCGTACAGCTATTGACTACTTTGGTAGCAGGACAGGCTCGCAGGCGCGGGTTGAGAGGTGATGATGATGATGACAGACGTGATAGCTTGAGGGTTCGTGATTTTCTGACATGCGGTCCCCTAGATATTTTCGGGTCTAAGCCCGAGGAGGATCCCCAGGACTTCATTAGGGGGATGCGGCGCTCATTGGGACTGGTCTGGGCTTCAGAGACCGAGTCCGTTGAGTTAGCCTCGCACAGGTTACGAGATCTTGCTGCTAATTGGTATGAGTCCTGGGAGTTGTCCAGAGGTGAGGGTGCTCCCCCTGCTACATGGGACGAGTTTGTGGCCGCTTTTCTCCGCCAATTTTTGCCCCCGGAGTTGCGGAGGGCGAGGGTTGACATATTTTTGCAGCTGCGGGAGAGAGGTCGGAGTGTTTGTGAGTATAATTTGGAGTTTGATTCCTTGGCTTGATATGCACCTGCTATAGTAGCGGATATAGCTGACCGGATGCACCAGTACGTGATAGGTTGGACTGCTACCTGGTTGACAGCTGTATGGCGATGGCATCGCTGACTGATATGGACATCGCCCGATTACAGGCTTATGCCCAGGGTTTGGAGGACCGGCACAGAGAGGACCGGTCGGGCAGAGATCGGGATAGGAGGCCGCCCAATCGGGCTAGATCAGCAGGGTATTCTGGAGATTTCCGAGGCGGACAGCCTCAGTCACAGCAGTCTGGCAGATATCCTTCTCCGTCAGGCCGGGGTACACAGTCCGCCGGCAGACTATTTGACAGTGCAGGACTATCTGGGGCCGGTCAGAGTTTCAGAGCATCAGTTTCGCAGACGACCTGGGGTTCCAGCCAGTCCAGACCACCCAGGCCCCGTTGTTCTTATTGTGGGAGATCGCACCCGGGGGAGTGCTACCGAGCCACCGGAGCTTGTTTTTCCTGCGGCCGTCAGGGCCATATTATGCGAGATTGTCCGATGGCGAGTGGTTCTGGTAGCACAGTTCAGCCGACGGGATCAGCCGCTGGTTCATCTTCTACTCCCACAGCTATGCGCCCTGCAGGGCGGGGTTTGCCGGCACCGGCGGGCCGCGGTCGAGGCCGTGGCAGTGTTTCAGGTTCTAGCGGTCCATCGAATCGCATATATGCATTGGCTAGCCGCCAGGATCAGGAGGCTTCGCCAAATGTTGTTACAGGTACATTACTGGTTTTCTCCCGATCTGTATATGCATTGATTGATCCTGGTTCTACCTTATCATATATCTCCCCGCTCGTTGCTAGTAAAATTGGAATAACACCCGATCCTATAGAACCATTTGAAGTGGCTACACCGGTTGGGGATTTTATTATAGCGAGGCAGGTGTATAAAGATTGTTCTGTTATCATATATGATCGTTGCACTAAAGCTGATTTGGTAGAGTTAGACATGCTAGAATTTGATGTCATTATGGGTATGGACTGGTTAGCTTCCTGTTATGCTAATGTTGATTGCCAGAAAAAGGTAGTCCGTTTCCAATTTCCAAGGGAACCAGTCAAAGAGTGGTCAGGGAGTATAGCGTCGCTGAGGGGTAAGTTTATTTCATACCTCAAGGCTAAGAAGATGATTCAGAAAGGTTATATCTATCATCTGGTCTGGGTGCACGATACTAAGGCCGAGACACTTATGCTACAGTCAGTTCCAGTTGTCAATGAATTCTCAGATGTATTCCCAGATGAGCTTCCAGGTCTTCCGCCTGAACGGGAGATAGACTTCACTATAGATCTGTTTCCAGATACGCAGCCCATATCTATTCCTCCGTACAGAATGGCACCGGCAGAACTAAAAGAATTAAAAGAGCAGCTGAAAGACCTATTGGATAAAGGCTTCATCAGACCTAGTACATCGCCCTGGGGAGCACCGGTATTATTTGTCAGAAAGAAAGATGGGTCACTGCGAATGTGTATTGATTATCGACAGCTGAATAAGGTGACTATAAATAATAAATACCCCCTTCCACGGATTGACGATTTATTTGATCAGTTGCAGGGTGCCAAATATTTTTCGAAGATAGATTTACGTTCGGGCTACCATCAGGTATGGGTACGAGAGACAGATATTCCAAAGACTGCTTTCAGGACCCGGTACGGGCATTATGAATTCAGAGTGATGTCTTTTGGGCTGACTAATGCTCTAGCGGTATTCATGGATTTGATGAATCGGGTATTCCGAACGTTTCTTGATATGTTCGTGATTGTATTTATTGATGATATCTTGGTCTATTCACGATCAGCAGTGGAGCATTCAGATCATTTGAGGACAGTACTTGGCACACTTCGGCAACAAAAGTTATATGCTAAATTTTCCAAATGTGAATTCTGGTTGACCTCAGTGGCATTCTTGGGGCATATTATCGGAGCAGATGGTATTCGAGTCGATACACAGAAGATTGAGGCTATACAGAATTGGCCTAGGCCTACTACACCGACAGAATTACGCAGTTTTCTGGGGTTAGCCGGATATTACAGAAGATTTGTGGAGAATTTTGCTTCCATCGCGGCACCATTAACGAAGCTGACTCAGAAAGCAGCAAAATTTCAGTGGACTGATGCTTGTGAGCGCAGCTTTCAGATGTTGAAGGAAAAAATAATTACAGCTCCAGTTTTAGCTCTCCCAAAAGGATCAGACGGGTACGTTGTTTATTCCGATTCCTCTGGTATTGGGATAGGTTGTGTGTTGATGCAGCACGGTCGAGTCATAGCCTATGCTTCCCGGCAGCTCAGACCGCATGAAAGAAATTATCCCACTCATGATCTGGAATTGGCCGCGGTAATTCATGCTTTGAAGATTTGGCGGCATTACTTATACGGGGTCCACGTTGATATCTATACGGATCACAAGAGCGTCCAGTATATTTTTAAGTAAAAGGAGCTGAATTTACGGCAGAGAAGATGGCTTGAATTATTGAAGGATTATGACGTTGATATTTTGTATCATCCTGGGAAAGCCAATGTGGTGGCGGATGCGCTTAGCCGAAAGTCCATGGGCAGTTTGACTGATGTACAGCCTGATAAGAAAGAATTGGTTCGTGAGATTCATCAGTTAGCCAGCCTTGGAGTTCGTTTGGCAGATTCTGGAGATGCTGGGGTTTCGGTTCGGGAGGTTGCTGAATCATCCATTATGAAAGAGGTTAAGCAGCGTCAATTTGAAGATCCTGTCTTGGCACAGTATAGAAATGTGGCCCTTAATAAAGAAAAGACTCCATTTGAAATTTCGTCTGAAGGGGTATTATTATACGGAGGCAGATTATGTATACCGGACGTTGCAGGGTTACGACGACAAATTATGGGCGAGGCACATAATTCTCGGTATTCTATTCATCCTGGGTCTACTAATATGTACCAGGATCTTAAATGTTTATACTGGTGGGACGGCATGAAAAGAGACATTGCAGAGTTCGTTGGCCAGTGCCCAAATTGTCAGCAAGTTAAGATCGAGCATCAGAAGCCCGGTGGATTACTACAGGAAATGGAAATTCCAGCTTGGAAATGGGAGATGATTAATATGGATTTCGTTGTTGGGTTGTCGCGCACTCCACGCAGGTATGATTCTATTTGGGTTATTGTTGACAGATTGACGAAATCAGCCCATTTCCTTCCGGTCAGGACTACTTATTCGGCTGAGGACTATGCCAGATTGTATCTCAAAGAAATAGTAAGACTTCACGGGGTTCCTGTATCTATTATTACTGACAGAGGTGCCCAGTTCACAGCGAATTTTTGGAGATCATTCCAGGAAGGATTGGGGACTCAGGTGAGTCTTAGTACAGCATTTCATCATCAGTCCGATGGGCAGGCCGATCGCACCATTCAGATATTGGAAGATATGTTGCGGGCCTGTGTTATTGATTTCAGAGGCAGCTGGGACGATCATTTGCCGCTTGTTGAATTTGCTTATAATAATAGTTATCATTCCAGCATTCAGATGGCACCGTACGAAGCCCTATATGGCAGAAAATGCAGATCTCCGATTGGTTGGTTTGATGTGGGTGAAACTAAATTAATTGGCCAGATGTGATTCAGGAAGCAGTTGATAAGGTGAAACTCATTCGAGAACGACTATTAGCGGCCCAGAGTCGACAGAAATCTTATGCTGATAAACGGCGTCGATCGTTAGAGTTTCAGATTGGCGACTGGGTATTCCTAAAGGTGTCGCCCATGAAGGGCGTGATGAGATTTGGCAGAAAGGGGAAGCTCAGTCCGCGATACATTGGGCCTTACC
Source organism: Lycium barbarum (assembly GCF_019175385.1). NCBI lineage: Eukaryota > Viridiplantae > Streptophyta > Magnoliopsida > Solanales > Solanaceae > Lycium > Lycium barbarum. The sequence continues at coordinate 73,049,152 of NC_083339.1, forward strand.
AGATTATCAGAAAAATTGGGAATGTCGCTTATGAGCTGGACTTACCATCAGATCTAAAGGTTGTGCACCCGGTATTTCATGTATCCATGCTCCAAAAATGTATTGGTGATCCTGACAGAATATTTCTAGTAAATGATATTCAGGTAACGGAGGACTTGTCTTATGAAGAGCAACCTGTAGCTGTTCTGGATCGTCAGGTGAGGAGACTGCGCACCAAAGAAGTGCCTTCTGTTAAAGTCCTGTGGCGGAACAACAACCGGGAAGAAATGACCTGGGAGGCGGAGGATGAGATGAAGAAGAAGTATCCCCACTTGTTTCCTACGCCCACAAGTAATCTAAACTTTTAGGTTTGTTATCGTGATTGATAAATGACTTATGTATGGTATTTATAAAGAGAAACTCCCCCGCCATGTTCATAAGACCCTATAAGACTAATTTAACATTCGAGGACGAATGTTCTAAAGGGGGGGAGAATGTTATATCCCGTGTTTTTGCGCACTTGAAAAATTTGGAATAATCTTGTCTTGTAGGAAATAAGACCATGTTTTTATTTTATTTAACACATGTATGATACTCATGAGAATTATCGAAGCGAAAGTGCGGAATAAGGCCAAGGGTAAAATTGGAATTTTGGAAATTAGTTTCGAGAATTACAAAACGAGATTTCTAATGAATTGGGCTTAAAAAATAAAATAAGAGAAAATAAGGCCCAAGCCTAGTGATGGCCGGCCATGGTCCATGTGCCTTAAGCCCAAGCCCATAATTTAATATATCCATGTGACTAAATATATATGTGCTCATCCATTAGAAGGTTCAAGAAAGAAAACAAAAAAAATTGGAAAGCCCCCTCTAAGAGGCTCTCGGCCGAACCCTTTCAAAAAAAAAAAAAATTCTAGTCCCTTTTGCTTGATCCTAAAATCTTTTTCCTCTTGAATTCTTGTTAAGCTCAGGACGCTCTCCGACATGATATAATTGGTTTAGCGAGAGAGCAACGTTTGCGGCAAGATTGAAGTTTGAAGAAAAGGTAAGAAATCTATTCTTTTATGTTAGGGACTAAGTATATATGTTGTGAGGATTGGAATTAGAAGAGAATTATGGAGTTGTGATGTGTGTGTGTGTGTGTGATGAAGCATGGCCGTGAGCTATTGTGTGGTCAAAGGAAAGATAAATTAAATTCCGCTTAGTTTGTTAATTGTGTCGTCATGGCATTTATGACGTAAATAAAGGTTTAACGAGCTAAGTTGGTATTGAAAATGGTTGTATGTTATTATGGGAAATTATGTGATTTTTATATGATTTTTATGTAATTGTGGAAGTAAGATTCTAGATGTGAATTATGGTTGTTGTTAATGAATTCAGAAGAAAACAATGCGAGTTGGTAGTGTTGTTGCATTCGTTGAAGTTTCGGATAGAATATGGAATTGGCGGAATTGTTTATATCCTTGGGTATTGATTGGAATGTTATTGAAATATGTTTAAATGATCTTGAATTGGTAAATGAATATGGGAATGTTGATATTAGTTTGATATTGTGATGTTGGGATGGAAATTGTCGCCTTATGTAGAAAAGAGGACTATTTATGTTATAGTGCGTTTTGTGATGATTTTGATGTTGTTGGCATTGTTGGGTTGTGGTTGTTGATATATTGGGCCGAGCTAAGTCTCAGGGATGCTATATGTATAGGGGAAATGCTGTCGAAATTTCGGTAGACAAATATAAATTTAAGTTGAACTCTTAGAAGCTATAACTCACAATTGGTAAATGTGACCAAATTGCAGATTTTGGCGAATTTGAGGCTTGATTTTGGAGACGTTTAGGAGGCGGAAAAGGTATGTAAAGCTATCCCTCTTCTTCTCTTGGCATGTCCTAGATGTTCTAGGTTTGAGTTGAGTCTCGGGGGTTACTCTATTCATAGAAATTCGCGTTTACTTTTAGTACTATTCCATTCAGTGAAATTGAATTAGAAACTTATGATTTGTTGAATAGAAATGTTCAAACTTTCGTAACTTTCGTAAATATGATTGAATTACCCCTAAACTCTCATGGACGATACCATAGGGTCAAATGTATGGAAAATTCATACGCCGCCTCAATTTGAACCGAGGTGGGCCCACTAGTCCCGAGTCTCCTTCGTTCGCCCTAACTGACTTAACTTTGTACGATATCGGAAAGAGACTTTTGCTTATGACTTTAGCTATTAAAGAATAATGTTTTGATATTAAAGAATAATGTTTTGATTAATCCATAATATTCTGATTTACACTTTGAACTATAAATACGATTCCAGAAATATTTTTGTAAAATAAATCCCGTATTGATCAGTTATTCGGACTGGTTTACCCAACGGGTTGTCATATAATTATATCAAGTTTCATAAATGTTTTGATATGTAATTTTCATTGGTTTCCGCACTACTCTGCTCGTGCCCACTATTATGATATCGTTCGCCGGTTCCCAAGCCGGTTTTGTGATCGTACGCACTATGATATTCGGCAGTATGCTGTGTTACGGTTCCCGAGACCTCGCCATAGGGCCGGGTTCCGTTATGGAGTTATGCTGTGATATGGCTTATGATATGATGTGTTATGTTCGGGGTTGTACGGAGATTTTAAACTTTCTGGAGTATGTTGTGTTGTGGCGCCAGTGTCGGAGTGGCGACCACGTTCCTGAACCTTATGCATGATTTCTTTTACTTGCATTATGTACGTATGATTTCCGTACTGGTTTTGATATACTGATTCGGTATTTCCTTTATATACCTTACTAAGGTTATGGTTTGAATTTCTATACTCCATGCTTTACATACTCAGTACATCTTTCGTACTGACCCCCTTTCCTCGGGGGCTGCGTTTCATGCCCGTAGGTACAGACGTTGGTGATCCACCACTGTAGGCCACACTTTCTGCTACTACAGAGTGCTCCCTTTTGATTCGGAGCCCATATTTTGGTACATATTTCTGTTATGTATATATTTTTGTATATTTGGCTATTTGGGGTACGGCGGGGCCCTGTCCCGCCATATGTTTCCGTTTTGGTGTGTAGAGGCCTGTAGTCATATATGTGGCTCGTGGGTCCTATGAGTGTTCGTTTTGTTTCCGATTTGCGTCTTAATGCGGTCTTATTTGTTATGGTGGCCAAAATGGCCCATGTGTTCGCATATGTACATATGATTGGCGATGTGTATTCCGCCGCCCCTTTTGTTCCGATATGATGCTTTTGATACGCGTGACCGCTTAACAAAATAATTATCTTCAGAATTGTTTAATAACGATGAATTTGAAATGTGAACTAAGTTATAGTTTGACGATTGAAAATGTAAGTCTGTTTGGGTGCCCAAGTAGGGTACCAGTCGCGGCCCACGGGGTTGGGTCGTGACAAAAGTGGTATCAGAGCGAGGTTTGTCCTCGGAATGTCTATAGGCCGTGTCTCGTAGAGTCTTGTTTATCGATGTGTTGTGCACCACATCTATAAATAGAAGGCTACAGGACATTTAGGGTGTTACCTTTCTTTGAATCTTAGATCGTGCGATAGAGCTGTGCTATTAGCACGATTCTGTTCTGATCCGTTGTTGTGTTTTTCAGTGATGCCTCCGAAGAAGGCAACGGCTGCCCAGAAGGGCAAGGCGGTGGTAGGAGAGACTAGCCAGGTGCAGAGAGTTACCCGGGCTCGTGCTCAGGATTCGCCCGATGTTGTGCCCCACTCAGAGGGTTCTGCTACACCACCATCGGAGGAGCCTGGAGCAGGTCCATCATTAGCTCCAGAGGCTCCAGCGCCTGAGCCTCCAGCTCCTCAGCCAGGGGCGGAGGGTAGGACATTGAGGAAGGTCGTACAACTATTGACTACTTTGGTAGCAGGACAAGCTCGCAGGCGCGGGCTGAGAGGTGATGATAATGATGACAGGCGTGATAGCCTGAGGGTTCGTGATTTTCTGACATGCGGTCCCCCAAAGTTTTTTGGGTCTAAGCCCGAGGAGGATCCCCAGGACTTCATTAGGGGGATGCGGCGCTCATTGGGACTGGTCAGGGCTTCAAAGACCGAGTCCGTTAAGTTAGCCTCGCACAGGTTACGAGATGTTGCTGCTAATTGGTATGAGTCCTAGGAGTTGTCCAGAGGTGAGGGTGCTCCCCCAGCTACATGGGACGAGTTTGTGGCCGCTTTTCTCCACCACCTTTTTCCCCCGGAGTTGCGGAGGGCCAGGGTTGACAGATTTTTGCAGCTGCGGCAGAGAGGTCGGAGTGTTCGTGAATATAATTTGGAGTTTGATTCCTTGGCTCGATATGCACCTGCTATAGTAGCGGATATGGCTGACCGGATGCACCGGTACGTGATAGGGTTAGACCGCTACCTGGTTGACAGCTGTATGGTGATGGCATCGCTGACTGATATGGACATCACCCGATTACAGGCTTATGCCTAGGGTATGGAGGACCGGCACAGAGAGGACCGGTCGGGCAGAGATCGGGATAGGAGGCCGCCCAAGCGGGCTAGATCAGCAGGGTACTCTGGAGATTTCCGAGGCGGACAGCCTCAGTCACAGCAGTCAGGCAGATATCCTTCTCCGTCAGGCCGGGGTACACAGTCCGCCAGTAGACGATTTGACAGTGCAGGACCATCTGGGGCCGGTCAGAGTTTCAGAGCATCAGGTTCGCAGACGACCAGGGGTTCCAGCCAGTCCAGACCACCCAGGCCACATTGTTCTTATTGTGGGAGATCGCACCCGGGGGAGTGCTACCGAGCCACGGGAGCTTGTTTTTCCTGCGGCCGTCAGGGCCATATTATGCGAGATTGTTCGATGGCGAGTGGTTCTGGTAGCACAGTTCAGCCGACGGGATCAGCCGCTGGTTCATCTTCTACTCCCACAGTTATGCGCCCTGCAGGGCGGGGTTTGCCGGCGCCGGCGGGCCGCGGTCGAGGCCGTGGCAGTGTTTCAGGTTATAGCGGTCCATCGAATCGCATATATGCATTGACTAGCCGCCAGGATCAAGAGGCTTCGCCAAATGTTGTTACAGGTACATTACTGGTTTTCTCCCGATCTGTATATGCATTGATTGATCCTGGTTCTACCTTATCATATATCTCCCCGCTCGTTGCTAGTAAAATTGGAATAACACCCAATCCTATAGAACCATTTGAAGTGGCTACACCGGTTGGGGATTTTATTATAGCGAGGCAGGTGTATAAAGATTGTTCTGTTATCATATATGATCGTTGCACTAAAGCTGATTTGGTAGAGTTAGACCTGCTGGAATTTGATGTCATTATGGGTATGGACTGGTTAGCTTCCTGTTATGCTAATGTTGATTTCCAGAAAAAGGTAGTTCGTTTCCAGTTTTCAAGGGAACCAGTCATAGAGTGGTCAGGGAGTACAGCGTCGCCGAGGGGTAAGTTTATTTCATACCTCAAGGCTAAGAAGATGATTCAGAAAGAAAATAATTATCTTCAGAATTGTTTAATAACGATGAATTTGAAATGTGAACTAAGTTAGAGTTTGACGATTGAAAATGTAAGTCTGTTTGGGTGCCCAAGTAGGGTACCAGTCGCGGCCCACGGGGTTGGGTCGTGACAAATAACTATAAAGGAACCCCCTTCCGAAGTGCTACAAGACCCCATAAGATCGGTTGAACATTCGAGGACGAATGTTCTAAAGGGGGGGAGGATGTTATAGCCCGTATTTTGTACGTTCGGAAAATTCTAGGTACTTGCGAAAAAAGTAGCGGCAAGACTATTTTCCAAAATTATTTTAATGTACAAGTTGTTATGAATATTATTTATGACTATTATTAGTATGCAAATATTGTGAGAGGCTAAGGGCAAAAAGCGAAATTCGCAAAATGGGCCGTGGAAATAATGCGGAAGGCTACGGGCAAAATGGTAATATTGAGGAAAGTCGAGGGGCAAAACAGGAATTTCACAAAAGGCTCATCAAAGTTCCAAAAGGGACATATTACCATGTGACAAAAAAAAAAGGAGAAGAAAAGAAAAAGAAAAAGAATGAAAATGATGACAAGTAAGTTATCTTGCCATTTATTTTAAGAAATTTCTAGAGAGGGCATGTGCCCCTCACATGACTATGGGAATTATATATATATGAGAAAAGTCATCATTTTAATTGAAGAAATTGGAGAAAGAAAAACAAAACAAAAGAGAGGAAATGGAAGAGAGGCCATTCGGCCAAGGTGGGGTGATTTTCCCCCCATGAAATCTTGTCCCAAAAACTAGTTTCTTCATGTATTCCTACTAATTCAAGGGTCCTCTACAACGTGGTGTAATTGTTTTGGGAGATAGGTCGCTCGTTTCGTCGTTTTCGCACCTTGGTCATGTGAAGAAGTTAGGAAGAAAATGTAAGATTTAATCCATTTTTATATGTTATGAAGGGTTCATTTATGTTGTAGTATGTAGAAAAGGGTAGAATTCATGAAAATAAGGAAGATTTCATGATGGTTGTGTATATATGTATAAGGCCGTGTGTATGTAGATGTGGTATAGGCAAGATGAATCAATTTTATGTAATATTCAAGTAGTGGTTGTTATAAACTCTATATTGGAAATGAAAGTTTGATGATTTTGGTTGAAGTTGTGATGTTGGACATGGGGGCCGTGTGTGTGTTATGTGTAGAGATGATGGAACAATTTCAATATAGTATGGTAGTTGCTGTGGTTATGTATTTTATGATGGAAATAAGAATTTGATAACTTAAATTGATGTTGGAATTGTTATGGGCTGATTTGGAAGCCAATGTGATGTTAGTGTCGTTTCTTTATTTATGAGTATAATGTTGTTAAAGTGTGGGTATTGATATGGTTATGAATCTAGTATAAGAGAAAATTGTGTTGCTAGTGTTTTCATTAAAGTTGGTAAGGTGCGGGTGACATTGTATATTGATTGGGCCATTTTGAATATTGTGATGTTGTTAGAATAATTGTTGGTATTGTTGTTGGTTTGGCCGAGTTCCATTCTCGGGTTTGTTGTTGTTAAATTGGCCGAGTAGTATTCTCGGGGATGGTATATTTACAGGGGAGATACTGCCGATATTTCGGCAGAATATAAGCGAATCTATTTGAGAAGTTGAGACAAGTGTTGATTTAAGATTAAATTCCTCAAGGCTTATAATCAATGTTTGGTATTTGTGACCAATTGTAGATTTTTAGGGAATTCGGAACTTGAATTAGGAGTAGCGTAAGAAACGGAAAAGGTATGTAAGGCTTATCTTTTCTTTCTTTGGCATGTCCTAGTTGTAATAGGCTATGATACGTGTCTCGGGGGAAAACTCTACTCCTAAAAACCCGAGCTTAGTTTTGACCCTTAATCATTAAATGTAATTGAATTATGTTTTGTTGGAAAAAAATTAGTTTAAACACTTTTACTTCTAAAAGCGTCTTGCGTCGTAAAATATCCATAACTTTCACAAACGGAACTGGATTGCCCCGAAACTTTCGTAGATGACTTCGTAAGGCCAAATGTTCATAATTTATGTACTCCACCACGACTTGATCCGAGGTGGGCTCACAATTCCCGAGACCTATTTGCATTGCTCTATTTGACTCATTTCCGTACAATAATTCAGGGAAACTTTTGGCTGTTGTTCCGCGTTTGTTATGATTCGTATGCATTCTCTGATATAAGTATCCACAAATTCTGATATGAGTATTTGGATAAAAGTATTCTGATATGAATATTCTGATGTAAGTATTCTGGTAAAAGTGTTCTGAAAGAAGTATTCTGATCTGGGTATGTAATCTGATATAAGAATTATGATATGAGTAATCTGTTATGAATAATTTGCTACGAACATTCTGATAGGAATATCTTCTGTAAACTCTGATGTTTTGGTTGTCAGACGACAGCACGTACGATTATTCTATTGAGTCTTCGAATGTCGGTAAGTGTGTATATCTATTGAGCCTTGATTTGTGTGCATATGGTTTCGCAAGTCTTGATATGTCTATTCACTGAGCCCGGGCCAGGATATGTTATCGTGCGTAATCCTCTACATTGTTCACCGAGTCCCTCAGTAGAGGGCCGGGTACGGTATATGCATATGATGATATGATTATGGCACCGAGTCCCTTAATGGGCCGGGTACGTTATGACTTTACGGAGTCCCTTAACGGGCCGGGTACGGTATATGTGCACATGATTTCATTTACCGAGTCCCTTAATGGGCCGGGTACGACCGAGTCCCTTGATGGGCCGGGTACGGTATGACTCCATTCACCGAGTCCCTCACTAGAGGGCCGGGTACGGTATATATATATATATATATATGTATATGTATATGCATGCATGATGATATGAGCACAGGAATGACATGATTTCACCACCGAGTCCCTTCACGGGTCGGGTACGGTATGTGTATGATATATGATGTTCGCACGCATGATTTCATTCAGCGAGTCCCATAACGGGCCGGGTACGGTATGTGATAATGATATGCATGATTTAAGTCCTAAAGGTAACGATTTTGGTATTCTGGACATTGTATATGTTTCTGTACTCCTTCTGACAGATAACATCGGTATACATGATTTGTGTTTGGAAAGTAAGCATTTCGGGTACTCTGGATAACGTAGTTATTTTGTAAAGTCTGTTCGGTTATGGTTCTGTCCGTTATACTTTTGTGCTCCCGATTCCGATTATGATTCTGTTTACTGTACTTCTTGCCTTACATGGTCAGTACATTTCCCGTACTGACCCCCTTTCTCCGGGGGATGCGTTTCGCGCAGGTACTCCCAGATGAGTTGATGACATTATAGAAGATGTTCCAGCGAAGATGGGAAGCTCCATTTGCTCCTGGAGAACTGCCGAGTCAGAGTGTATGTGTTATGGTTTCTGATGAATGTTAGAGACTTTGCAGATAGAGTCGTGGGTCTTGGTCATCTGTTTTGAAAGCGGCTCCACCAGCCGATGTGTCATTTGCATTATGATATAAGTTTTGTATGATTACAGGTTTTATTTGATTTAAAAGCTATAAGAAAAAAAATATATATATATAGTTCGGATAGTCTTATTATGTATTTCATCCTTATTTGATGCAAAAATTTGACAGGGCTATGTGTGTATTAAGTGTCAGAGGGTTCGCTCGGCCCTAAGTAAGGGTCGGGTGCCCATCACACCTTAATAAGGTTAGGGTGTGACAAAGTGGTATCAGAGCAGGTCTGTTCTTGTGGTTGTCTGCAAAGTCGTGTCCAGTAGAGTCCTGTTTATGGTGTGAAGCGCGCCACATTTATAAACAGGAGGCTATGGGGCATCTAGGGACAGTTGACCTTCTTGCTATCTTAGATCGTACGATAGAGCGGAGTCATAGGAAAATGAAATTCCTTATATGAGCTTTACATACTATGGGAGAAGGTAAGGGATGACACGGAAGGTTATAAAGGTATTGTTGATATTTGTGGTGTGCAGATTCTGAATAATAGGAATGGTAAGGGAGATTTGGCCAAATTTTTCAAATGTGGTCATTTAACTAGGTATACTTAACAGGAAGAAGCATGGAATGAAATATCGCAAATGGACGATAAGTGGGATGTGATATTTTAGAGAAGCTACATATTTGGGCACGATGTGAAGAACGATTGTAAGAAAGATGATTAACAGTTCGAAGAGTTAAAAAGGGATAAAAATTTGAAGTTAGTAAGAACAAGGTTTGTTGGATGATTCAGAGAAAGTTAACAATCAGTTTTGCTGTAGATTAGTATGTATGGATGGCGAGGGAAAGTATGGACATACGGATATCTGAGCACTTATAGGTAACGGCGATGAAGGTATGTACACCACCATCAGTAATCTGGAAGTCCAGGACAGGCAATAATCATACACGTAAGTGAAAAGGGTAAAATAGTAATTGTACAGAGAAGGGCGTAATACGAAAATGCCTCGGAACCTGTAAGATCTTGACTAGCCTCAAATTATGTAATAAAGGCCATATGATAAAGCGGACACGATTATATCAGTATTAAGGCACCGGATTCCACCAAAGTTTCGAGGTTAAGCGTGCTAAGGTGGAAGGATAGGTGACCCCCCCTGGGAAGTATGTAAGACATCCCAAAGATTCAGCCATAAGAGGCAAATGAAAAGCTAGGATAGTCTGAATGAAATTAGAATATACGGAATGGTTGGAGACCATGAAAGGCCACACAACACGCGACAGACTAGACTAGAAGAGAGACAGAAAGTACGCTACAGCTTTGGAATTAGGATAGGCTTGAATGACATTTGGAAGTATTTTGTGGGCTAGTTGATAATAATTATGTGTATACCTATGAATGCGTATGATGCCTCATCTGTGATTGTATTAGTGGACACGTGTGTCCCAACGACCGGCGCTACGGTAAAGAAGGCCTCAGTCGAGTAAAGGATACCGAAACCTGAGTGGTAGTAAGAGAATAAATGGTGCAAGTGTTAGAAGATGAGCCGCTATTTTCACTACAGGACGAGGATAGAAAAAGTCTTAATACTGTGATGTTTGAAAACGAAAGTGAGTGAGTAGGTGGTAAAGAAAGAGATCAAAGTGTTAGAGAAAGGGTGAAAAGTAAGGGAACATCGGTAAGTGAAACCCCCGAACGAAACTATCGGTAAAGAACGAGACTATTTGGGTAAGAACTCGAAGATAGGCACGTGAAAAGAATAAAGTGTGGTAATATAGAGCGGAAGAGGAATATGTGAGACTCGAGAACCGATTTCGATAGTGGTCTTAAAGCAATAGTGATTATGATAAGGGATGCGAAGCGAGCAAAAGAATGACTAAGTCTTGTGATGACATAGACACAAAGTGAAAGAAAGATTTACGGTAATACGTTTTCGACATGTTATGCGCCGAGTTGGAAAGAAAGACGAGGGTACTCGAGGACCGTTGACGGATAAGAATCCCCCTAAAAAGGGGGGGGGGGGAGAATATGTTATGTATATTAGATCACGATTCGAATCCCTCATACTGGGCAAAGTTGCGTCGTACCTAAGTGCGCAGCGACATGTTTTAGAGAGTAATGAAGAGAGCAAGAAAGGGTTGCAAGTTAAGTTCACAACGGGTAATAGAGAAAATGATAAGATTCAAAGGATATTTCGGATAACAGCGATTGTTATAATGAAAGTATCAACAATTGGTAGTTTGGAAACTTTTGAAAGAAAGAAAGAATGCAGTGCCTTGGGATGAAATAAAATAGTTCATCGGATACTAGAAAACGGTTCACGAACCGTTAATTATACGGAGCATGAGAGTATACGCTATGAGATCATATGAACCATTGACGTGAAATGATGTTCGACCATATTTGTATGGAACTCACGCCAGAGTGCCGATACAAAGAAATTAAAAACAAGTACACTTGTGTCGAGAAGTATGAGAGCAAGGAACAACCTGTGGCCACATTGAATCGTTAAGCGAAGGTTGCGTACTAAAGACATGGCTTCTGTTAAGATGTGGTGACGAAACCCTAATAACGAAGAGATGAGCTGGGAAGGACAAGGGTAGTAAACTATCACAATGGATTGGGGAACCTATGACACAGAATAAGAACTCATAAAAAGGCCGGGGAGATTGACTATAGAGAAACAAGGCGAAGGATAAAGAACGGACATGAAGGGAAGAATAACTATAAAGGAACCCTCTCCCGAAGTGCTACAAGACCCCATAAGATCAGTTGAACATTCGAGGACGAATGTTCTAAAGGGGGGGAGGATGTTATAGCCCGCATTTTGTACGTTCGGAAAATTCAAGGTACTTGCGAAAAAATTAGCGGCAAGACTATTTTACAAAATTATTTTAATGTACAAGTTGTTATGAATATTATTTATGACTATTATTAGTATGGAAATATTGTGAGAGACTAAGGGCAAAAAGATAAATTCGTAAAATAGGCCGTGGAAGTAATGGGGAAGGCTAGGGGCAAAATGGTAATATTGAGGAAAGTCGAGGGGCAAAACAGGAATTTCACAAAAGGTTTATGAAAGTTCCAAAAGGGCCATATTGCCATGTGACAAAAAAAAAGGAGAAGAAAAGAAAATTCTAGAGAGGGCATGTGCCCCTCACATGACTATGGGAATTATATATATATATATATATATATATGAGAAAAGTCATCATTTTAATTGAAGAAATTGGAGAAAGAAAAACAAAACAAAAGAGAGGAAATGGAAGAGAGGCCATTCGGCCAAGGTGGGGTGATTTTTCCCCCATGAAAGCTTGTCCCAAAAACTAGTTTCTTCATGTATTCCTACTAATTCAAGGGTCCTCTACAATGTGGTGTAATTGTTTTGGGAGATAGGTCGCTCGTTTCGTCGTTTTCGCACCTTGGTCAAGTGAAGAAGTTAGGAAGAAAAGGTAAGATTTAATCCCTTTTTATATGTTATGAAGGGTTCATTTATGTTGTAGTATGTAGAAAAGGGTAGAATTCATAAAAATATGGAAGATTTCATGATGGTTGTGTATATATGTATAAGGGCGTGTGTATGTAGATGTGGTATAGGCAAGATGAATAAATTTTATGTAATATTCAAGTTGTGGTTGTTATAAACTCTATATTGGAAATGAAAGTTTGATGATTTTGGTTGAAGTTGTGATGTTGGACATGGGGGCCGTGTGTGTGTTATGTGTAGAGATGATGGAACAATTTCCATATAGTATGGTAGTTGATGTGGTTATGTATTTTATGATGGAAATGAGAATTTGATAACATAAATTGATGTTGGAATTGTTATGGGCTGATTTGGAAGCCAATGTGATGTTAGTGTCGTTTCTTTATTTATAAGTATAATGTTGTTAAAGTGTGGTTATTGATATGGTTATGAATCTAGCATAAGAGAAAATTATGTTGCTAGTGTTTTCATTAAAGTTGGTAAGGTGCGGGTGACATTGTATATTGATTGGGCCATTTTGAATATTATGATGTTGTCAGAATAATTGTTGGTATTGTTGTTGGTTTAGCTGAGTTCCATTCTCGGGTTTGTTGTTGTTAAATTGGCCGAGTTGTATTCTCGGGGATGGTATATTTACAGGGGAGATGCTGCCGAAATTTCGGCAGAATATAAGCGAATCTATTTGAGAAGTTGAGACAAGTGTTGATTTAAGATTATATTCCTCAAGGCTTATAATCAATGTTTGATATTTCTGACCAATTGTAGATTTTTTGGGAATTCGTAACTTGAATTTGGAGTAGCGTAATAAGCGGAAAAGGTATGTAAGGCTTATCTTTTCTTTCTTTGGCATGTCCTAGTTGTAATAGGCTATGATACGTGTCTCGGGGGAAAACTCTACTCCTAAAAACCCGAGCTTAGTTTTGACCCTTAATCATTCAATGTAATTGAATTCTGTTATCTGCATAAGATTTCTGTCGACTCTGCGCCACTAGTAACCTCTCTTGAATTACTGTCACCTTGTCAACTGCTCGATGTATTAAGTCTGGGACCACTAACTGATTTTCTCCAACATCAAACCACCCTATAGGTGATCTACATCTCCACCTGTATAAAGCTTCATAGCCATCTAAGTACTAGAATGGTAGCTGTTGTTATATGAAAATTCAATGAGAGGCAAATGATCATCCCAACTACCTCGGAAGTTAATCACGCAAGCTCTTAGCATGTCCTCAAGTGTCTGTATCGTACGCTCCGCCTGTCCATCTGTCTGTGGATGAAATTCAGTACTAAGATTCACCTGAGTCCCCAATCCATTCTGAAAAGACTTCCAGAAATTGGTTGTAAGCTGCGCCCCTCTATCTGAAATAATGGATGTATGAATACCATGAAGTCATACAACATCCTTAAGATAAAGCTTCGCATAATCTTCAGCTGAATAAGTAGTTTTGACAGGCAGGAAGTAGGCTGACTTTGTAAGCCTATCAACTATGACTAATATCGAATCATACTTCCGTGGAGTACAGGGCAAACCTATAATAAAATCCATATTGATTACCTCCCTGTTCCATGTCGGAATCTCCATAGCCTGTAATAACCCTCCGGGCTTCTAGTGCTCTATCTTGACTTATTGGCAATTCGGACATTAAGCAACAAATTCTACTATGTCTCTATTCATTCCATCCCACTAATAAACTTCCTTGAGATCATGATACATCTTTGTTGTGCCAGGGTGAATGAAATACCGAGAATAATGATCTTCTCCCATAACCCGCTGACGGAGTCCTACAACATTAGGAACGCATAATCTAACTCGATATCTTAGTACTCCATCTCCTGCGATCACGAAAGGCGTCTTTTCTTTCTGAGCATCTATATCCCAATAATGAACTAAAACAGGATCTTCGTACTGACGTTCCTTTATCTCGCTACCAAAGATGACATTGCTGTATCCTGGATCGTAATTCTTGCATCACCTGATTCTAATAGCTGAACTCCAAGGCTGGCTAGTTGATGAACTTCGCGGACTATCTCCCTCTTCTCTGGTTGTACATATGATAGGCTACCCATAGATTTTCCGACTAAGAGCATCAGCTACTAAATTAGCCTTCCTAGGGTGGTACAGAATGTCCGCGTCGTAATCTTTCAGCAACTCTAGCCATCGCCTTTGACGTAAATTGAACTCCTTCTGCTTAAAAATATACTGGAGGCTCTTATGATCAGTATAGATATCAACATGCACACCGTATAGATAATTCCTCCATATTTTTAGGGCATGAATCACCGCAGCTAATTCTAGATCATGAGTTGGATAATTCTTCTCATGCTGCTTCAGCTATCTAGAAGCATAAGCAACAACCTTTCCATGCTGCATTAATACACAACCCAAACTAATACCTGAAGCATCACAATAAATCACATAGCCTTTGTTCCTTATGGAAGAGTCAAGACGGGTGCTGAGGTCAATTTGTGTTTCAATATCTAAAAACTTTGCTCACATGCATCCATCCACTGGAACTTGGCTAACTTCTAAGTCAACTTAGTCAATGGGGCTGAAAGAGAAAAAAAATCTTCCACAAACCTTCTATAATATCCAGCTAGGCCCAAGAACCTACGTATCTCCGTTGGTGTCGTGGGCCTTGGCCAATGCTTCACAGCTTCGATCTTTTGAGTGTCCACTCTAACGCCTTCATCTGAAATAATGTGACCAAGGAAAGCCACAGAGTTCAACAAGAATTCACACTTGGCAAACTTCGCATATAATTCTCTATCTCGAAGAATTCTAAGCAGTGCACGTAGATGATCTGCATGGTCAGCCTCTGACGGTGAATAAACCATTATATCATCTATAAACACGATCACGAATAAATCTAGAAAGGGTATGAATACAGGATTCATCAAGTCCATGAATAAGGCTAGAGCATTAGTTAGCCGAATGACATGACACGGAACTTATAGTGCCCATATCTAGTCCTGAATGCCATCTTCAGAATGTCTTCCTCCTTCGCCCTAACCTGATGATATCCAGATCTCAAATCTATCTACGAGAAATATTTGGTGCCTTGCAATTGATCAAATAAATCATCAATCCGCGGGAGCGGATACTTATTCTTTATAGTAACTTTGTTCAATTGCCAATAATCAATACACATTCGCAAAGAGACATCCTTCTTTCTTACAAATAATATCGGCGCTCCCCGCGGTGATGTACTAGGCCTAATTGTTACACCTCAAAATATTTCATGTCGTTGTGCGGTAAGTACACTAACGCAGGTTAAGATGTACATAATGTCCCTACAAGTAAGAAGAGATACTTGATGATCCTAATTAAGATTTCAAAGACATTTGAGGCAAGAGAAGAAAACTCGTTGGAGAAAGTTAAGTTGGAAAGTGCCTTACCCCGTGTACAAATGCACCAGCAGGTATTCCTGGTAATTTACGGGATTATAAGTTGAACGAGTCGAATCGACGAAATCTGAACTGAATTAGGAAAATTCTGCAGACACAAATCACTGTCGATACGCACTATCCCTGTGTTCCTACAATCAAAGATTTTCAGGTGTGAGTCAACGGAGTAAGTCGACGGACCGTCGACATGTCGACGGGTCGTCGAATTGTTTCACCGGAACCTTCCAGTTTTAGTTATAAATAGGCGACCCTTGTGCTTATTTTTCAGATTTCTCATTTCCTCCACACCTCAAGAGGGCTCTAGAACCATCTCCATACCATAATAACATACATCCAAGGTAAATCAAAGATCAAACACCAAGAATCAAGGGTAACAAGTGTATGGGTGTTCACTAGGGTTAATGGAAGCTTGGAATTCTCTTTGGAATTGAAGTTGGTGTTGTCCTCAAGAGGAGTATCTTCCTCCAAAGATCATTTCTACATAATCAAAGGTGAGCTTTACAATTATTTCAAGTGAGTAAAGGTGATGAGTGGTTGAAAGACTTGGATTAGATAAGAATATAGAATATGAAGCTTAAATGTGGAAATAGTGTTATTCTTGGATAGAGCATAACATGAATCATAGTTCTTGATATGCTATGAGTATAACCTTGTTATGAATGACATTATGAATGTTGAAGAAGTATTACATCTGAATGGCTATGACGTTGTGTTGTATTTATGGTTGTGGATGACCTTAAAAAGGAATTTTGAGAATTGGATAATACCTAGCTTGGTGAGGATTATTGATTATGATATTATGGGTAATGTCATTGATGTTGGGAGTTGTTTATTAAGTGGAGAAAGTTGTCGAAACAAAGGAATTGTTGCCTAATTTTTGTTAGCCTTTTAGTCACTCTAGATTAGACTTGAGTATGCCTCTAATGATCTAATGCAATGCGAAATCTCTTGAACGTAGAATTGCGAACTCGGAAGGAGAACGCTTAGTCGTTAAGGAAAAATAAAGGTATGTAAGGCTAGTCCCCTTCTTTCAAGGCATGACTCCTATTCTATGATTTCTTCTCTATATTCCCATGACCTTCTTACATCCCAAAAGACGAAGTTAAAGATTCTTAAGAGCTTCTTATGAGATAGAGATGAGATATGTTCTATGATAATGATGATGATGATAATGATGGTTTCATGAGCTTGACAATTCTATTTTTCTGATGTCATCGATGTTGCTTCTTGTTGTTGTCTCACCTCAGGATAATAGTTCTTCCAAGGTGAGGTATAGCGATGATGATTATTCCATAATAAAATTCGAGGTTCCCGACCTTACGTCACTTTGATAGATACATATCTTTCATTTAGGCTCTCATGCATGTTATATGTCACTTTTATGTATGATCACACCATGCCTACATGGCCGGGCAGACACACCACTGCAGTGGGCAGCTTGCACCCCGGATATGGGAGGCCTGGACGCCTGCTAATGATGATCACACCGCACCTATATGGTCGTGCAGCTTATATATGTATGATATGATATTATTTTTATTATAAAAGTTAGCAGGCATGATTCCGCCTCAAGAGGCAAGCAGTTACAATTTTCTTTTCTTCTTATTCTTTCCATACTTCCTTATTATTTCATAATATATGCCTCACATACTCAGTACATTGTTCGTACTAACGTCCTTTTCTTTTGTAGACGTTGTGTTCATACCCACAGGTAGACAGGGAGACGGCGCAGACGCTTACTAGCTTACTCAGCAGTTGTCCAGGGGCACTCCACTACTCCGGAGTCTCCATTTCTTGGTATATTCTTTTGTGGACATATTGGGGCATGGCGTGGTCCTTTCTCGTCCTTATGATTTCAGTACTCCAGTTATAGGCTCGTAGATACTTATGTGTGGGTTGTAGATACTATGTGATCATCTTTATTGTATATTCTGGACATTAATTTGTAGCCTCGAGGGCTTAGGTCTATACATGTTTTGGAAGGTATTAACGACCGTTTTACAGAAAATCTTTATTACACCTTGAAAATTTCATGTCGTCGTGTATTGAATGAACCAATGCGAGCTTAAGGATAACAGAAATTTCTTAAGACAATAAGATGGATATTTAGTAGTCTTAGAATGCATATGTTTAGATTTTGAAGTCATATGAATTGACGAAATAAGGATTGATAAGGACAAGTGGAGTATAAGAAGGGTTTAGGAAAGGTTTCGTAAATTATTCTGTCAACAATTGTTTGGTAAGGCCTTGAGGACGAGTATGTTTAGATCATTAATGAAGTATTAAACAAGTGTTAAGGAGGTTGTATAAGGATTGGAGATCAAACGAAACGACGAGGACAACTTCGGAAAAACTGTGAGTTACACGACTACATTACACGGACCGTGGAACTTTATACAGACCGTATAAGGGTCCGTATAACCCAACAGGAATAATGTCTTCCATGGTGGTGAACCACGGACACTTATACGGACCCTACAATGTTATACGGACCGTATAAGTGGTCCGTATAATGCCCAACGAACTGAATAAGTTGCAAGTATAAATACATGTTCCCACTTATATTTTCTCATTCTTTCCACTTCTCCACTTCTCCACTTATCTCCAGGCCTCTATAACATTCCATACATTCCATTTTCAAGAATACAAGGGAAATCAAAGGTCCATATCATAAATTCAAGTGAATCGAGTGCAAGGAAGCTCTTTGGGGTTGCTAGAGTCAAGAAATCCCTTGGAAGTTGAAGCTAGGGTTTTCTTCAAGTGAATTATTTCCAACCAAAACCCGTTCCTACACATTCAAAGGTGTGTTTTATGATCATTCCATGTTGTTTAAGGTATTGAAAAGTTGAAACACTTGGATTATGGAAGAAGATGGAAAAGGGGCTACAAAATATGAGATTTGTGGCAATTATGAGTAGTAGATTAATATGAATCATGATTATTGATATGTTGTGATTGTAATTACGTTATGAATGATGTTAAGAGCATGAGAGAAACATTAGATAAGAATGAATGTAATGTTGTATTATGATCATGATTATGGATGACCTTGAGAGGAAGTTGTGGGGATTGGATAATGATGAATTTGACAAAAGTTATTGATGATGATATTATGAATGTTATTATTGACGTTTGGGAGTTGATATATGATTTGGAGAAAGTAGTAGAAATAAAGGAGATGCTGCCAAATTTTCTATAGCTTTAGTTCAAACACGCTTATGTTATCGATTATCTAATATGAGTATGAACTCTCTTGAAGGTAGAAACGTGAATATTGGAGAGGAACGCTCAAGCGATAGAGTAGCTAAACGAAAAGGTATGTAAGGCTAATCCTTGATTACTAAGGCATGACTCCTATGACACGAATCTTCCTAATTTTCCATAATCTTCCTAAACAAAGGAACTATGAGTCCATGACTGTAACGAACCATATATGTATGAGATAAAGAAAAGAGATACGATACGAGCATGATAATGATGATGATGAATTTAAGTATAAAGAATCCTAGGGTAACATACGATGTCCATGAGGTTAACGATCCTAAATATGATTCCATTGATGCTTTTCTTATGTACACTCACCTTCAAATGTCAGTCCCTTCAAGGTGAGACATAGTGATTATGACCACTCCATAATGTAACCGGGGGTTCACGACCTTATGTCACCTGGACATAGCCATAGTTGCCTTCAAGTTCTAATGTATGTTTTGATGATAAATGTATAATGATGCTAAGTTATGATAAGGTCATGATATTCCTATGAGATATACAATAATGTTAAATCTATGATGTGCTCACGATGATACAATTCCACCGTGCGTAAATGGCCGACATGTCAGCACAAAGGCGGGCTGCTTGTGATTCCACCGTGCCTAAATGGTCGGACATGTCACCGCTAAGGCGGGCCGTTTATGATTCCACCGCGCCTAGAAGGCCGGACATGGTCACCACTAGTGGGCGACATATGATGGTTACCCAGATGCGGGTTAAAAATGTTGATTTATTTGATACGATGATGTATGCACTATAATGATACATGCAGTATGATTATATATATATGATATATGTATGAAATGTATCCACCCTTAAAAGTCACGGAGGTTATGTCTTCTTCTTATGACTTATGTTTTCTCTATTATGTTCATTTCATTCATGCCTTACATACTTAGTATAATGTTCGTACTGACGTCCGTTTTCTTTTGACGCTGTGTTCATGCCCATAGGTAGACAGGGGGACGGTGCAGATCCGTAGAAGCTATCAGCAGATTTACAGAAGCACTCCATTACTCCGAAGGTGCTATTTGGTTTATTCTTTTGTGTGTGTATATATATATATATATATATATATATATATATACACGTATTTTAGGCACGATGGGGTCCTGTCCCATCCATATGTCAAGTACTCTAGTAGAGGCTCGTAGATATGCATATGTGGGTAGTATGGTCTCACGATGTCCTTATTGTATATATGTATATATATTTTTGATAGCCGAAGGGCTTATGTATATAAAATTAATTATGTTTCAAAGTGAAAAATGGTTTTCCTATGATTTGAGTATAATATTAATGAATGAACACTTGATGTGTACGATGGGTAATGGTATGAGCGGTGCTCGGTAGTTAGCCCCAGGTACCCGTCACGACACCTAGTCGAGTCGTGACAAAAGTGGTATCAGAGCAGTTCAGTCCTAGGAAGTGTCTACGAGTCGTGTCTAGTAGAGTGTTGTTTATGGTGTGTTGCAAGCCACACAAATAAACAGAAGGCTACAGGGCATTTAGGAAAAATAACCATCTTTTATCTTAAGAGATCGTGCGATAGAGCTGTGTTATAAGATTTTCTACTCCTTAAAACTGTGCTATGATTTCAGAAATGCCACAAAAGAGAAAAGCTACAGCCGCCCAGAAGGGCAAGGCCAGGATGAAAAGGCGTGTAGAAAGAGAGCCACCAACGAATGTAGAAGAGGGTGAATCGCATAATGTTATATCCCGTGTTTTCGCATAATCGGAAATCGTGAAAATAATTAAGACTTGCATGTTATAAGAAAATAATTGATTTTAGTTAAAATGTCTATGTTGTTTATGAAAATATTGGTGTGGAAATGTGGAGGAGGTCCAAGGGAAAAAAATTGGAATTTCGGAAATTAGTTTCGGGAATTACAAAACGAGATTTTAACGAATTGGGCCAAGAAACATTTAGAACAAAATTTAAAGCCCAAATAGAGGGGTGGCCGGCCATAGGCCTTGGCCCAAGCCCCATTTTAAATGGTCATGTGCATTACATGTGCCCATTGATCAAGATAAATATCATTGTATACATAGAATTTTCAAGAAACAAAAATCAAACACACCTTGGGAGCAAAAACCCCCTTCGGCCGAACCCCTTTTTCCCAACAACAAATAATTTTCCTAGCTTGGTTTTCAATCCAAAAATCTTGTTTTTCTTGTAGTTATAGCAAGTGCAAGACGCTCTCCGACGTGATACAATTAGTTTGGCGAAAGAGCGACGTTTGCGGCAAATCGGAATTTCAAGAAAAAGGTGAGAAATCTATGTTTTTATGTTATGAAATGGGTTTATATGTTATAGTGATTGATGTTGCATGAAGATTATGGGAGTGTGGTGTGTTTGTGCATGGCGTGTGTGAGTGTGAAGGGTGTGTTTGGCTGTGAGCTATAGTGTGATGAAGGGGAGGTAAATTCGATTTTGTTTAGTTTGTTAGTTGTGTCGTTGTGACATTTATGACGTAAATGAATGTCAAACGAGTTGAATTGGCATTGAAAATGGTTGCGGGTTTTTATGGGAATTTATACGATTTTTGTATATTCTTATATAATTGTGAAAGTAAGACTTTAAATGTGGATTATGGTTGTTGTTAATGAATTTGGAATGGAACAATGCGAGTTAGTATGTTCGTCGTAGTTGTTGACGTTTCGGATGGGATATGGAAAGTGACGAATCATTCGAACTTGTGTATATTGCTCGGAATGTTATTGGGGATGTGTTTGAATAACCTTGAATGAGTAAATGAATACAATAATGTGGACGTTAGTTTGGTATTGTGAAATTTGAATGAAAGTTGTCGATATATATAGAAAGGAAGAATATTGATGTTAGAGTGATTTTGTTATGACTTATGATGTTTGTGATATTGTGGGCTGTTGTGTTGATGTATATTGAGTCGAGCTAAGTCTCGGGGGTGTTATATATATAGGGGAAATGCTGCCGAAATTTCGGTAGACAAAAATGAAGTTAAGTGAATTCTTAAGCTTTGAAATCTCTAATTGGTAACTTTGACCATTTGCAGATTCTGAGCGAAACGGGACTTAAGTTTTGGGCGAGCGTAAGTCGTATATAAGGTATGTAAGGCTACCCACTTCTTCTTTTGGCATGTCTTAAGTATCCTAGGTTGATATCGGAGCCCCGGGGGCAATTCTGTTCCTTGAAATCCGAATTAGAAATCGAGCACTATCCATTCATTTGAATTGAACCTTAAAGTCCTTCTTTTGCTTGCAAAGTAATTAGATGTCCGAAAATTATGCAAATGTAATCAAATCGCTTCGGATCTTCCATGCATGATTCCATAGACCCTAAATGTTCGTGGTTCATGTCCGTCACTTCGACTTGACCCGCGGTGGCCCGCTAGCATCGAGACTTCCTTGTTGCTCTATTATTCTCGTTTTTGTATAATGTCAGCAAAACACTTTTGTTTATGAGTTTGGCTATCATAAAATAATGTTTTGACTGCCACAATATTCTAGATTATATTTTGAACCATAAATACTATGTTGGAAATATTTTGTGAAACGAACCCCGTATTGACTAACTATTCGAACTAGTTGACTAATGAATTTGCATATGTTTATACGTTGCTTTGTTAGCCCTGTGTGGCCTTTGTTGGTGTTTGCTGTGTACAGGGTTATTTTGGATAGTCTGTAAAACGAAGGAAACTATGCCGAAATGTTTCTGGAAATTATCTAAATTTGGAATATAGCCTTGTCGGCATCTGCTATATACTTGCATGCATTTGATAGATGGGTTTGGGTGCCCAGATCGGGCACTAGTCTCGGCCTACGGGGTTGGGTCGTGACAAAAGTGGTATCAGAACGGTTTGTCCTCGGAATGTCTACAGGCCGTGTCTCGTAGAGTCTTGTTTATCGGTGTGTGGTGCACCACATCTATAAACAGGTGGCTATAGGGCATTTAGGGTGTTACTTTTCTTTGGAATCTTAGATCGTGCGTTAGAGCCGTGCTATTAGGATGATTTTAATCTAATTCGTTATTGTGTTTGCAGTGATGCCTCCGAAGAAGGCAACGGCGGCCCAGAAGGGAAAGGAAGGGATGGCAGGGACTAGTCAGGCACACCGAGTTACCCGGGCTCGTGTTTATGATTTGCCCGAGGTTGTGCCCCATTCAGAGGGATCCGCTAGACCACCGGCGGAGCCTGGAGCAGGTCCATCAGCAGCTCCAGGGGCCCGAGTACCCGCACCCGAGCCTCCAGCTCCTCAGCCAGGGGCGGAGGACAGGACACTAAGAGAGGCTGTGCAGTTATTGACCACTCTGGTAGCGGGACAGGCTCGCAGACGCGGGCGGAGAGATGATGATGATGACGACAGGCGTGACAGCCTGAGGGTTCGAGAGTTTCTATTATGTGGCCCTCCAGAGTTTTACGGGTCTAAGCCCGACGAGGACCCCCATGACTTTATTCGGGGGATGCGGCGCTCACTAGACTTGGTCAGGGCTTCAGAGACTGAGTCTGTTGAGTTGGCTTCGCATAGACTACGGGATGTTGCTGCTCACTGGTATGAGTCCTGGGAGCTATCCAGGGGTGAGGGTGCTACCCCAGCTACTTGGGACGAGTTCGTGACTGCTTTCACTCACCACTTTTTGCCCCCAGAGTTACGGCGGGCGCGGGTTGACCGATTTTTGCATCTGCAGCAGAGGGGTCGGAGCGTCCGTGAGTATAATATGGAGTTTGATTCTTTGGCCCGGTATGCACCTGCCATAGTAGCAGATATGGCCGATCGGATGCACAGATACGTGATGGGGTTAGACCGCTATTTGATTGATGGC
Source organism: Lycium barbarum (assembly GCF_019175385.1). NCBI lineage: Eukaryota > Viridiplantae > Streptophyta > Magnoliopsida > Solanales > Solanaceae > Lycium > Lycium barbarum. The sequence goes on from NC_083339.1 coordinate 73,072,981, forward strand.
TGTATGGCGGTGGCATTACAGGCAGACATGGATATTGCCCGACTATAGGCTTATGCCCTGGGTATGGAGGACCGACATAGAGCTGATTATTCTAGCAGAGATCGGGATAGGAGGCGGCCCAAGAGGGCCAGATTCGCAGGTTATTCTGGAGATTCTCGAGGCGGACAGCCTCAGCAGCAACAGTCAGGCAGACATCCTCCTCCGTCAGGCCGGGGTACACAGCCAGCCGGTAGGAGATTTGACAGTGCAGGACAGTCTGGGGCCGGTCAGAGCTCCAGAGCATCAGGTTCACAGGTATCCAGAGGTACCAGTCAGCCCAGACCACCCAGGCCCCGTTGTTCCCATTGCGGGAAGTCGCACCCGGGAGAGTGTTATCGACTTACTGGAGCCTGTTTTTCGTGCGACGGTCAGGGCCATATTATGCGAGATTGTCCGTTGGCGAGCGGTTCTGGTAGTGTAGCTCAGCCGACGGGATCAGCCGCTGGTTCATCATCTGCTCCATCAGTTGCATGCCCTGCGGGGCGAGGTATGCCTGCACCGGCGGGACGCGGTCGAGGTCGTGGCAGTGCTTCAGGTTCTAGCGGTCCCTCGAACCGCATATATGCATTAGCCAGTCGCCAGGACCAGGAGGCTTCACCGAATGTCGTCACAGGTACATTACTGGATTTCTCCAGATCTGTATATGCACTGATTGATCCTGGTTCTACTTTATCATATATTTCCCCTCTCGTTGCTAGTAAAATTGGGATAGTGTCTGAGCCTATAGAGACATTTGAGGTCGCTACACCGGTCGGGGATTGTATTATAGCGAGGCAGGTATATAGGGATTGTTCTGTGACTATATGTGATCGCTGCACTAAAGCTGATTTGATAGAATTAGATATGCTGGAATTCGATGTCATTATGGGTATGGACTGGTTAGCTTCCTGTTATGCTAATGTTGACTGCCAGAAAAAGGTAGTCCATTTTCAGTTTCCAGGGGAACCAGTTATAGAGTGGTTCGGGTCTACAACATCTCCGAGGGGTAAGTTTATTTCGTACCTCAAGGCTACGAAGATGATTCAGAAAGGTTATATCTATCACTTGGTTCGTGTGCACGACACTACAGCTGAGACACCTACTATTCAGTCTGTTCCGGTCATAAATGAATTCCCAGATGTATTTCCTGATGAGCTTCCGGGTCTTCCGCCTGAACGGGAGATAGATTTCACTATAGACTTGTTGCCGGATACACAGCCTATATCTATTCCTCCGTACAGAATGGCACCGGCTGAATTGAAGGAGTTGAAAGAGCAGCTGAAAGACTTGTTGGATAAAGGCTTTATTAGACCCAGTACCTCAACCTGGGGAGCGCCGGTGTTATTTGTAAGAAAGAAAGACGGGTCACTGCGCATGTGTATCGATTACCGGCAATTAAATAAGGTGACTATAAAGAATAAATATCCCCTCCCCCGAATTGATGATTTGTTTGATCAGTTGCAGGGTGCTAAATATTTTTCAAAGGTGGATCTGCGCTCAGGTTATTATCAGGTGCTAGTGCGAGAATCTGATATCCCAAAGACTGCTTTCAGGACCCGGTACGGGCATTATGAATTCAGAGTTATGTCTTTCGGGTTGACTAATGCTCCAGCAGTATTTATGGATCTGATGAATCGGGTATTTCGGCCTTTCCTGGACATGTTCGTCATTGTGTTTATCGATGATATTTTGATTTATTCACGATCAGCAGAGGAGCATTCGGATCATTTGAGGACAGTACTTGGCACCCTTCGGCAGCAAAAATTATATGCTAAATTTTCCAAATGTGAATTCTGGTTAACTTCTGTGGCATTCTTGGGGCTTGTTGTCGGAGCAGATGGTATTCGGGTCGATACGCAGAAGATTGATGTTGTACAGAATTGGCCCAGCCCTACTGCACCGACAGAGGTACGCAGTTTTCTGGGGTTAGCCGGATATTATCGCAGGTTCGTGGAGAATTTTTCTTCTATTGCAGCACCACTGACGAAGCTTACTCAGAAAGCCGCGAGATTTAAGTGGACCGATGCCTGCGAGCGCAACTTTCAGATGTTGAAAGAAAAATTAATTTTAGTTCCAATTTTAGCTCTTCCAGAAGGATCAGATGGGTATGTTGTCTACTGTGATGCCTCTGGTATTGGGATAGGTTGTGTGTTGATGCAGCACAGTCGGGTCATAGCCTATGCTTCCCGGCAGCTCAGACCGCACGAGAAGAATTATCCCACTCATGATCTTAAGTTAGCCGCGGTAATTCATGCTTTGAAGATTTGGCGGCATTATTTATATGGGGTCCACGTTGATATTTATACGGACCATAAGAGTCTCCAGTATATTTTTAAACAGAAAGAACTAAATTTGCGGCAGAGAAGATGGCTTGAGTTATTGAAAGACTATGACGTTGATATTCTGTACCATCCTGGGAAAGCCAATGTGGTAGCGGATGCACTTAGCCGCAAGTCCATGGGCAGTTTAGCTGATGTACCATCTGATAAGAAAGACTTGGTTCTGTGGCATTCTTGAGGACAGTACTTGGCACCCTTCGGCAGCAAAAATTATATGCTAAATTTTCCAAATGTGAATTCTGGTTAACTTCTGTGGCATTCTTGGGGCATGTTGTCGGAGCAGATGGTATTCGGGTCGATACGCAGAAGATTGATGTTGTACAGAATTGGCCCAGCCCTACTGCACCGACAGAGGTACGCAGTTTTCTGGGGTTAGCCGGATATTATCGCAGGTTCGTGGAGAATTTTTCTTCTATTGCAGCACCACTGACGAAGCTTACTCAGAAAGCCGCGAGATTTAAGTGGACCGATGCCTGCGAGCGCAACTTTCAGATGTTGAAAGAAAAATTAATTTTAGTTCCAATTTTAGCTCTTCCAGAAGGATCAGATGGGTATGTTGTCTACTGTGATGCCTCTGGTATTGGGATAGGTTGTGTGTTGATGCAGCACAGTCGGGTCATAGCCTATGCTTCCCGGCAGCTCAGACCGCACGAGAAGAATTATCCCACTCATGATCTTAAGTTAGCCGCGGTAATTCATGCTTTGAAGATTTGGCGGCATTATTTATATGGGGTCCACGTTGATATTTATACGGACCATAAGAGTCTCCAGTATATTTTTAAACAGAAAGAACTAAATTTGCGGCAGAGAAGATGGCTTGAGTTATTGAAAGACTATGACGTTGATATTCTGTACCATCCTGGGAAAGCCAATGTGGTAGCGGATGCACTTAGCCGCAAGTCCATGGGCAGTTTAGCTGATGTACCATCTGATAAGAAAGACTTGGTTCGTGATATTCATCAGTTGGCCAGCCTTGGAGTTCGTTTGGCGGATTCCGGAGATTCTGGGATTTCTGTTCATGCAGTTGCTGAATCGTCTATTATAGCAGAGGTAAAGCAGCGTCAGTTTGAAGATCCTATCCTGGTTCAGTACAGAGATGTGGCCCTTAATAAAGACAAGACTCCGTTTGAAATTTCACCTCAAGGAGTATTATTATATGAAGGCAGATTCTGTGTTCCGGATGTTGCAGGCTTACGGCGACAAATCATGGGCGAGGTGCATAATGCACGGTATTCTGTTCATCCTGGTTCCACTAAAATGTATCATGATCTCAGAAGTTTGTATTGGTGGGACGGTATGAAGAAATATATTGCAGAGTTTATTAGTCAGTGCCCGAATTGTCAGCAGGTTAAAATTGAACACCAGAAGCCCGGTGGGTTATTACAGGAGATGGAAATTCCAGCCTGGAAATGGGAGATGATTAATATGGATTTCGTTGTTGGGTTACCGCGCACTCCACGCAGGTACAATTCTATTTGGGTTATTGTTGACAGATTGACGAAATCAGCCCACTTTCTCCCAATCCGGACTACTTATTCGGCTGAGGATTATGCTAGATTATATATCAGAGAGATAGTCAGACTTCACGGAGTCCCTGTATCTATTATTACTGACCGAGGTGCCCAGTTTACAGCAAATTTCTGGAGGTCATTTCAGGAGGGATTAGGGACTCAGGTGAGCCTCAGTACAGCTTTTCACCCTCAGTCCGACGGGCAGGCCGAGCGCACTATTCAGACGCTGGAAGATATGTTGCGGGCCTGCGTTATTGATTTCAGGGGCAGCTGGGATGATCACTTGCCGCTTATTGAATTCGCCTATAATAACAGTTATCACTCCAGTATTCAGATGGCGCCGTACGAAGCCCTTTATGGTAGAAAATGCAGATCTCCTATTGGTTGGTTCGACGTGGGCGAGACTAAGTTAATTGGGCCAGATGTGATCCAGGAAGCAGTGGATAAGGTAAAACTTATCCGGGACCGATTATTGGCTGCACAGAGACAACAGAAAACATATGCAGACAAACGACGTCGACCGTTAGAATTCCAGATTGGCGACTGGGTATTTCTGAAGGTGTCGCCTATGAAGGGTGTCATGAGATTCGGTAGAAAGAGTAAGTTGAGCCCGCGGTATATCGGGCCATATCAGATCGTGCGGAAGATAGGCGAGGTAGCCTACGAGCTAGACTTACCCTCCGATTTGGAGGCCGTACACCCGGTATTTCATGTGTCTATGCTGCGAAAATGTATTGGTGATCCTTCCAGATATTCCCAGTGGAAGATATTCAGGTAACGGAGCACTTGTCTTATGAGGAGCAGCCTATAACCATTTTGGACCGACAGGTACGGAGACTACGCACTAAGGAAGTGCCTTCTGTTAAAGTCCTGTGGCGCAACAACGACCGGGAAGAAATGACTTGGGTGTCGGAGGATGAGATGAATAAGAAATACCCTCATTTATTCCCTACGGCCACAGGTAATTTAAACTTTCAAGTTTGTTGTATTGATTGACGAATGAGTTATGTGTGCTAATTGTAAAGGGAGACTTCCCCGTCACATTATAAGATTAATTTAACATTCGGGGACGAATGTTCTTAAGGGGGGGAGAATGTTATATCCCGTGTTTTCGCATAATCGGAAATCGTGAAAATAATTAAGACTTGCATGTTATAAGAAAATAATTGATTTTAGTTAAAATGTCTATGTTGTTTATGAAAATATTGGTGTGGAAATGTGGAGGAGGTCCAAGGGAAAAAAATTGGAATTTCGGAAATTAGTTTCGGGAATTACAAAACGAGATTTTAACGAATTGGGCCAAGAAACATTTAGAACAAAATTTAAAGCCCAAATAGAGGGGTGGCCGGCCATAGGCCTTGGCCCAAGCCCCATTTTAAATGGTCATGTGCATTACATGTGACCATTGATCAAGATAAATATCATTGTATACATAGAATTTTCAAGAAACAAAAATCAAACACACCTTGGGAGCAAAAACCCCCTTCGGCCGAACCCCTTTTTCCCAACAACAAATAATTTTCCTAGCTTGGTTTTCAATCCAAAAATATTGTTTTTCTTGTAGTTATAGCAAGTGCAAGACGCTCTCCGACGTGATACAATTAGTTTGGCGAAAGAGCGACGTTTGCGGCAAATCGGAATTTCAAGAAAAAGGTGAGAAATCTATGTTTTTATGTTATGAAATGGGTTTATATGTTATAGTGATTGATGTTGCATGAAGATTATGGGAGTGTGGTGTGTTTGTGCATGGCGTGTGTGAGTGTGAAGGGTGTGTTTGGCTGTGAGCTATAGTGCGATGAAGGGGAGGTAAATTCGATTTTGTTTAGTTTGTTAGTTGTGTCGTTGTGACATTTATGACGTAAATGAATGTCAAACGAGTTGAATTGGCATTGAAAATGGTTGCGGGTTTTTATGGGAATTTATACGATTTTTGTATATTCTTATATAATTGTGAAAGTAAGACTTTAAATGTGGATTATGGTTGTTGTTAATGAATTTGGAATGGAACAATGCGAGTTAGTATGTTCGTCGTAGTTGTTGACGTTTCGGATGGGATATGGAAAGTGACGAATCATTCGAACTTGTGTATATTGCTCGGAATGTTATTGGGGATGTGTTTGAATAACCTTGAATGAGTAAATGAATACAATAATGTGGACGTTAGTTTGGTATTGTGAAATTTGAATGAAAGTTGTCGATATATATAGAAAGGAAGAATATTGATGTTAGAGTGATTTTGTTATGACTTATGATGTTTGTGATATTGTGGGCTGTTGTGTTGATGTATATTGAACCGAGCTAAGTCTCAGGGGTGTTATATATATAAGGGAAATGCTGCCGAAATTTCGGTAGACAAAAATGAAGTTAAGTGAATTCTTAAGCTTTGAAATCTCTAATTGGTAACTTTGACCATTTGCAGATTCTGAGCGAAACGGGACTTAAGTTTTGGGCGAGCGTAAGTCGTATATAAGGTATGTAAGGCTACCCACTCCTTCTTTTGGCATGTCTTAAGTATCCTAGGTTGATATCGGAGCCCCGGGGGCAATTCTGTTCCTTGAAATCCGAATTAGAAATCGAGCACTATCCATTCAATTGAATTGAACCTTAAAGTCCTTCTTTTGCTTGCAAAGTAATTAGATGTCCAAAAATTATGCAAATGTAATCAAATCGCTTCGGATCTTCCATGCATGATTCCATAGACCCTAAATGTTAGTGGTTCATGTCCGTCACTTCGACTTGACCCGCGGTGGCCCGCTAGCATCGAGACTTCCTTGTTGCTCTATTATTCTCGTTTTTGTATAATGTCAGCAAAACACTTTTGTTTATGAGTTTGGCTATCATAAAATAATGTTTTGACTGCCACAATATTCTAGATTATATTTTGAACCATAAATACTATGTTGGAAATATTTTGTGAAACAAACCCCGTATTGACTAACTATTCGAATTAGTTGACTAATGAATTAGCATATGTTTATACGTTGCTTTGTTAGCCCTGTGTGGCCTTTGTTGGTGTTTGCTGTGTACAGGGTTATTTTGGATAGTCTGTAAAACGAAGGAAACTCTGCCGAAATGTTTCTGGAAATTATCTAAATTTGGAATATAGCCTTGTCGGCATTTGCTATATACTTGCATGCATTTGATAGATGGGTTTGGGTGCCCAGATTGGGCACTAGTCACGGCCTACGGGGTTGGGTCGTGACACATAATGAGGCTCCAGCTAATACTTCTCCCACTCCGCCTATTATAGAAGAACAAGAAGGGGCTTCAGTTCCAGCTCGTATGCCTCCAGTTCCTCCCCCAGCTACTTCGGGTCAACAAGTGACCGATGCTATTCATCTATTGACGCAGTTAGTTGACGCCCACGCATAGCGACACAATGCGGGTCCAAGTGATCGGGCAGTTAGTACCAGAGACCGTGATTTTATGAGTTTGAATCCTCCGGAGTTTTTTGGGTCAAAGCCGAATGAAGACCCGCAAAGTTTTATTGATGAAATGTTGAGAACATTGAAGATTATTCATGCCTCCGAAACTGAATCTGTAGAGTTGGCATCTTATAGACTCCGAGATGTGGCGGTATTATGGTACAATAATTGGATATCGTCAAGAAAAGAGAATGCGCCTCCTCCCATTTGGCAAGAATTTGTAGATGCCTTCATCCACCACTATTTGCCACCCGAGGTCCGCCGAGCTAGAGCGGATAGGTTCTTAAATCTAAAACAAGGAAATATGAGTGCCCGAGAGTATAGCCTTCAGTTTAATTCATTGGCTAGATATGCCCCGACTATGGTGACCGATATGGGAGATAGAGTGCACAGATTTGTGAGTGGATTAGGGCCACATTTGTTCAAGGACAGCTTGACGGCTTCGTTGCAAGATGGGATGGATATTTCCCGCATTCAAGCCCACACCCAGAATTTAGAAGGACAACAACATCCACAAAGGGGTGATCATGATATTGATAGAGGGCAATGCAAGAGGGCCAGATCTATGGGGGCAGGAAGTGATTCTAGAGGGGGATCAAGGCAGACATACCCGAGACACTCAGGCCAGTCAGCGACTAGTGCACCCCCACGATTTGCAGGTAGGAGATTTGACCGCCTATTCCTTCAGGACAGGGTCAGAGTTTGAGAGCTTCAGGTTCCCAGTTTGGGGGTGATTACAGCCAGAGGAGACCACCAGTCCCACGATGTAGCTAGTGCAGAAAATTACACTCGGGGCCATGTCTCCAGGGCACAGATGCTTGCTATGTTTGTGGACAGACTGGGCACTTGATGCGTGATTGTCCCTCGAGGTATGGTAGAGGTGGGGTTCAGCCCACAGGATCAGCAGCTGGTTCTTCTTCAGTGCGCCCGATAGGGCAGACTCCCCAAATTCCAGCAGGTCGAGGTAGAGGCAGAGGGGGAACATCTACTTCAGGTGCCACTCAGCCCCGTATGTATGCTTTAGCCGGACGACAGGATCTTGAGTCCTCCCTGAATGTAATTACAGGTACATTATCCGTATTTTCCCATGATGTGTATGCATTGATAGATCCGGGTTCTACCCTATCTTATATTACTCCGTATGTTGCTAGTCGTATTGGGGTGAAACCTAAGCCAATTAAACCTTTTGAGGTATCTACTCCAGTTGGTGATCCCGTGATAGCTAGATAAGTGTATAAAAATTATGTAATTGTGATATGCGACCACTAGACTGAAGTTGATTTAGTTGAGTTGGAGATGTTAGATTTCGATGTGATTATGGGTATGGATTGGTTGGCCTCATGTTATGCTAATGTTGACTGCTGAATGAAAGTAGTTCGATTTCAATTTCCGGGAGAGCCCGTGTTTGAATAGAAGGGTAATACAGCCTCTCTAAGAGGTAGGTTTATTTCCTACCTTAAGGCAAGAAAGATGATAGCTAAGGGCTATATTTATCACTTAGTACGAGTTCATGATACTGAAGCAAAATGCTAACTTTCCAATCCGTCCCGGTAGTGAATGAATTTCCGAATGTATTTCCAGATGAACTTCCAGGTCTTCCCCCGGAAAGAGAGATTGATTTCGCTATTAATGTGTTGCCGGACACCAAGCCGATTTCTATTCCTCCTTACCAAATGGCTCCGGCAGAATTGAAAGAATTAAAGGCACAGTTGAAAGATTTTCTTTAGAAGGGATTCATTAGACCCAGTTCATCACCGTGGGGAGCACCAGTCCTATTCATGAGAAAGAAAGATGGTTCCTTATGGATGTGTATCGATTATAGGCAGTTGAATAAAGTGACGATAAAGAACAAATATCCTCTTCCAAGAATTGATGATTTATTTGATCAACTATAGGGTGCCAAGTGGTTTTCCAAAATAGACTTGAGGTTAGGTTATCACCAAGTGAGAGTTAAAGAAGAAGATATTCCCAAGACAACTTTCAGAACGAGATATGTCCATTATGAATTCCGAGTGATGCCGTTTGGGTTGACTAATGCTCCGGCTGTGTTCATGAATTTGATGAATAATGTATTCAGGTCTCTCTTATATTTATTCGTACTAGTGTTCATTGACGACATTCTGGTACACTCTCGTACAGAATTAGAAAATGCTGACCATTTACGTATTGTTCTTGGTATTCTTCGTACCCGAGAATTGTATGCTAAATTTTCAAAGTGCGAGTTTTGGCTGAATTCTATGATATTCTTAGGTCATGTTATTTCAGATGATGGCATTCGAGTTGATACTCATAAAATTGAAGCTGTGAAGACTTGGCCAAGGCCTACGACGCCTACAGAAGTCCGTAGTTTTCTGGGATTGATAGGTTACTAAAGAAGGTTCGTAGGGGGGTTTTCCTCTATTTCAGCCCCATTGACGAAGCTAACCCAAAAGTCAGATAAATTTCAGTGGAATGATGCTTGTGAACGCAGTTTCCAAGAGTTGAAGGATAGATTAACCTCTGCCCTAATCTTGACACTCCCAGAAGGGCCAGATAGTTACGGTGTATATTGTGATGCTTCCGGTGTCGGGTTAGGATGTGTGTTAATGCAGCACGGTAAAGTCATTGCTTATGCTTCAAGATAGCTACGGAAACATGAAAAGAACTACCCAACTCATGATCTCGAATTGGCTGCAGTTATTCATGCATTAAAGATGTGGAGACATTACTTGTATGGTGTGCATGTCGATATCTATACAGATCACAAGAGTCTTCAATACATTTTCAAATAGAAGGAGTTGAATCTGCGGCAGAGGCGGTGGTTAGAATTATTGAAAGATTACGATGTGAGTATTTTATACCACCTCGGAAAGGCAAATGTAGTAGCTGATGCGCTTAGCCTCCGATCAATGGGTAGCCTATGTGAAGTTCCTCCGGAAAAGAAAGAATTAATTCATGAGCTCCACCAATTAGCTAATCTTGGAGTACGTCTAATTGATTCAGGTAGTGCAGGAATTTGTATTAATGATCCCACAGTTTTGTCCCTGAATATGGAAGTAAAAGAGCGTCAATATGAAGATCCTCAGTTGAGCCATTATAGAGACGCACTTCATGGAAAAGAGGAGTCACCATTTGAAACTTCTATGGATGAAATTCTTAGATACCGAGGCAGGCTATGTGTGCCAAATGTTGCAGAATTGCGCCGTCGAATTATAGAAGAAGCTCATTATTTTCGGTATTCTATTCACCCAGGTGCAACGAAGATGTATCATGATCTCAAGCGGATATATTAGTGGGATGGCATGAAGAGAGACATAGCATAATTTGTAGCCCAATGTCCAAATTTCCAGCAACTGAAAATGGATTTATTGTGGGGCTACCTCGTTCCCGAAGCAAGTATGATTCTATATGGGTGATTGTGGATAGATTGACGAAAGCAGCTCATTTTCTTCCAGTCAGAACCACATACTCAGTAGAAGATTATGGAAGGTTGTATCTCAAGAAGATTGTACGACTCCATGGTATTCTGATATCCATTATCACAGATAGAGGGGCGCAATTTACAGCCAAGTTCTGGAAATCCTTCCAAGAAGGTCTAGGTACTCAAGTGAAGCTTAGCACGGCATTTCATCCGCACACTGATGGGCAAGCCGAACATACTATTCAGACCTTGGAGGATATGCTACGGGCATGTGTACTAGATTTCGGTGGTAGTTGGGATGACCACTTACCTCTAATCGAGTTCGCATACAACAATAGCTACCATTCCAGTATCCAAATGGCTCCGTATGAAGCTTTATATGGAAGGAAGTGTAGATCCCCAATTGGATTGTTTGAAATAGGAGAAGTACAACTAATAGGCCCTGAGTTGATTCAACAAGCAGTAGAAAAAGTAAAGGTTATCCGAGATCGATTACTAACAGCCTAAAGTCGCCAAAAATCTTATGTGGACAATCACCGGCAAGACCTAGAATTTCAAGTTGATGATTGGGTGTTCTTAAAGGTGTCACTAATGAAAGCTGTGATGAGATTTGGCAAGAAAGGAAAGTTAAGTCCTCGATACATTGGACCCTATAAAATTATTCGCAAGGTGGGTCAAGCAGCTTATGAATTGGACTTGCCTCCAGAACTTGAATCAGTCCATCAAATTTTCCATGTCTCAATGCTCCGCAAGTGTGTTGGAGATCCTATGAGGATTGTCCCAATAGATGATGTTTGAGTGACAAAAAGCTAGTATATGAAGAAGTGCCCATTGCCATATTAGACAGGCAAGTACGGAGACTTCGAAATAAGGAAGTAGCCTCAGTTAACGTCTTATGGCGGAATGACAACCGAGAGAAAATGACTTGGGAAGTAGAAGAGAGTATGAAGTCCAGGTACTTGCACTTATTCCAACCCCTAGAAGAGATCCACGATGAAACACCAAGATTATGAGGTATGTATATTTTCTTTTTATGCATATGGGTCGCGTGTGGCCAATTTATATTGTTATTATGTTGTGGCCCTGTGAGGCAATGTTATTATGGGCTGTTGTGACAGGATGGTAGTGCCATATTACAGGTAAAACTCTAGCGAAATTTTTGCAGAATTCCCGAGTGCTTAACATTCGAGGACGAATGTTCCAAAAGGGGGGAAGAGTGTTACCCCTTTGAAATTTCATGTTGTCGTGTAGTGAATGAACCAATGCGAGCTAAAGGGTAACAGGAATTTCTTAAGACAATAAGACGGATATTTCGTAGTCTTAGAATGCATACGTTAAGATTTTGAAGTCATATAAATTGACAAAATAAGGATTGATAAGGACAAGTGGAGTATAAGCGGGGTTTAGGAAAGGTTTCGTAAATTATTGCGTCAAGAATTGTTTGCTAAGGCCTTGAGGACAAGTATGTTTAGATCATTAATGAAGTATTAAACAAGTGCTAAGAAGGTTGTATAAGGATTGGAGATCAAACGAAACGACAAGGACAACTTCGGAAAAACTGTGAGTTACACGACCACATTACACGGATCGTGGAACTTTATACGGACCGTATAAGGGTCCGTATAACCTAACAGGAAGAATGTCTTCCATGGTGGTGAACCACGGACACTTATACGGACCATACAATGTTATACGGACCGTATAAGTTGTCCGTATAATGCTCGACGGACTGATTAAGTTGCAAGTATAAATACATGTTCCCACTTTTATTTTCTCATTCTTTCCACTTCTCCACTTCTCTCCAAGCCTCTAGAGCATTCCATACATTCCATTTTCAAGAATACAAGGGAAATCAAAGGTCCATATCATAAATTCAAGTGAATCGAGTGCAAGGAAGCTCTTTGGGGTTGCTAGAGTCAAGAAATCCCTTGGAAGTTGAGGCTAGGGTTTTCTTCAAGTGAAGTATTGCCAAAAAAAAACCCGTTCCTACACATTCAAAGGTGACTTTTATGATTATTCCATGTTGTTTAAGGTATTGAAAAGTTGAAACACTTGGATTATGGAAGAAGATGGAAAAGGGGCTACAAAATATGAGATTTGTGGCAATTGTGAGTAGTAGATTAATATGAATCATGATTATTGATATGTTGTGATTTTAATTACGTTATGAATGATGTTAAGAGCATGAGAGAAACATTAGATGAGAATGAATGTAATGCTATATTATGATCATGATTATGGATGACCTTGAGAGGAAATTGTGGGGATTGGATAATGATGAATTTGAAAAAAGTTATTGACGATGATATTATGAATGTTATTATTAACGTTTGGGAGTTGATATATGATATGGAGAAAGTAGTAGAAACAAAGGAGATGCTGGCAAATTTTCTATAGCTTTAGTTCAAACACGCTTATGTTATCGATTATCTAATATGAGTATGAACTCGCTTGAAGGTAGAAACATGAATATTGGAGAGGAACGCTGAAGTGATAGAGTAGTTAAACGAAAAGGTATGTAAGGCTAATCCTTGCTTTCTAAGGCATGACTGCTATGACATGAATCTTCCTAATTTTCCATAATCTTCCTACACAAAGGAACTATGAGTCCATGACTGTAACGAACAATATATGTATGAGATAAAGAAAAGAGATACGATACAAGCATGATAATGATGATGATGAATTTAAGTATAAAGAATCCTAGGGTAACATACGATGTCCATGAGGTTAACGATCCTAAATATGATTCCATTGATGCTTTTCTTATGTACATTCACCTTAAAATGTTAGTCCCTTCAAGGTGAGACATAGTGATTATGACCACTCCATAATGTAACCGAGGGTTCACGACCTTATGTCACCCCGACATAGCCATAGTTGCCTTCAAGTTCTAATGTATGTTTTGATGATAAATGTATAATGATGCTAAGTTATGATAAGGTCATGATATGCCTATGAGATGTACAATAATGTTAAGTCTATGATGTGCTCGCGATGATACAATTCCACCATTCCTAAATGGCCAGACATGTCACCGCAAAGGCGGGCTGCTTGTGATTTCACCGTGCCTAAATGGCCGAACATGTCACTGCTAAGGCGGGCTGCTTATGATTCCACCGCGCCTAGAAGGCCGAACATGATCACCACTAGTGGGCGGCATATGATGGTTACCTGGACGCTGGTTAACGATGATGATTTATATGATACAATGATGTATGCACTATAATGATACATGCAGTATGATTATATATATATGATATATGTATGAAAAGTATCCACCCTTAAAAGGCACGCAGGTTATGTCTTCATGTTATGACTTATGATTTGTCTATTATGTTCATTTCATTCATGACTTACATACTCAGTACAATGTTCGTACTGACGTCTGTTTTATTTGGACACTGTGTTCATGCCCACAGGTAGACAGGGGGACGGTGCAGATCCGTAGAAGCTATCAGCAGATTTACAGAAGCACTCCATTACTCCGGAGGTACTAGTTGGTTTATTCTTTTGTGTATATATATATATATATGTATTTTGGGTACGACGGGGTCCTGTCCCGTCCATATGTCTTGTACTCTAGATGAGGCTCGTAGATATGCATGAGTGGGTAGTATGGTCTCACGATGTCCTTATTGTATATATTTATATATATTTTTTATAGCCGAAGGGCTTATGTATATAAAAGTAATTATGTTTCAAAGTGAAAAATGGTTTTCCTATGATTTGAGTATAAGATTAATGAATGAACACTTGATGTGCACGATGGGTAATGGTATGAGCGGTGCTCGGTGGTTAGCCCCGGGTACCCGTCACGACCCCTAGTCGGGTCGTGACAGTCTTGTGTTAAGAGTGATGTATGCCCAGGTTTAGGATGATAGATAGCATGATGAGTGGTGCTCGGTAGTCAGCTCCGGGTACCCGTCAAGGCCCGCTAGTTGGGTCGTGACAAAAGTGGTATCAGAGCAGTTTCTTCCTAGGGTGTGTCTACGAGCCGTGTCCAGTAGAGTCTTGTTTATGGGTGTGAAGTGCGCTACACTTATAAACAAGAGGCTGCAAGGCATTTAGGAATAATGTCCGTCTTTCTTCTTCATAAATCGTGCGATAGAGATATGTTATAAGATTTTCTTTTCCCTAATTTTGCGTTATGATTTCATCGATGCCAGTAAAGAGGAAAGTGATAGCCGCCCAGAAGGGCAAGACTGCGACAGGAAGACGGGTTGAACATGTCACGACCCAACTAGGGGCCGCGACGGGTACCCGGAGCTAGTTACCGAGCACCGCTCACTCTACTACTTGTCTCGCTCATTTAATACTATTTTATCAATTTTACTTACCAATTGTAGGAAAATCATATTTAACCAAAACATAAATACTTTATATACATTTCCCTCTTGGCCATCAAAATAATATACATACATATGAAAGCATCTTGTGAGACCATCTAACCCACACTGCGTATCTACGAGCCTCTACTAACATAATGAATACATAGACGGAACAAGACTCCGTCATGCCCAAAATATGCATGTATGAAGGTATATCAAAAGAATAGCCATAAGCACCTCCGAACAATGGAGTGCTATCTATCAGCTGACAGCTACTGAGGACATGGGCCAAGCTCTCCTCCCTGCCTACCTGTGGGCATGAACACAGCGTCCGAGGAAAGGACGTCAGTACGAATATTGTACCGAGTATGAGAGGCATACATAATGAAAGGAGACATCAATAATATGGAGCTAACATCAACATGAGACATCTGAATCTGACTGATAATCATAAATGAAGTAATGCATGCTATCTTACTCATAATCATCATCATAACATGTATGCATCATATGCAAGCTGCCCGTCCATGTCGGAACGGTGTGATAATCAATAATATTAGCCCGCGTCCAGGCCTCCCGCGTCCGGGGTACCATCTCATGCCGCCCACTAGTGGTGTCTGCCCACGCCCGTAGGTCGTGGTGTATCCGTATCGCCGCCCGCCGAAGCGGTGTCTGCCCAGCCAACTAGGCCCGGTGTGAATGCAATCATGACATGCTTAACGTAAATACTCATAGTAATATGCTTATCATAAAATACTTGTCTTATCATAATGCGTATATATGACTCATGGTCAACTTTACTCTATCGGCGTGACGTAAGGTCGTGATCCCCCGATTACATTATGGAACCATCATGGACATTCTGCCTCACCTTGAAAGGACTAGTACTTAAGGTGAGTGTAGGCAAGGAATAACATCATCATCATTCTAGTGTCATCATATCGTATAACTTATCTCATATAGACATTCATAGGCATAAGCTTTTAACTTCTTAGAATGTAAGAATTTATGAAAGGAATAGGGATTCAAGCTAAAAGATTCATGCCATTAGAAAGAAGGACTAGCCTCACATACCTTGGTCGTTTAGCTAAGATATCGCTCACTTGTTCTCCGTCGATATCACGTCGTTACCTTCATAAGAGAATTCATATCAACATTAGTAAACTAACTATAAGAACGCATCGCTAATTCTGGGAAACGTCGGACAACACTTTCTTCGCTCATACTTCTTTTCTCATGTTTTATATCAACTCCAAATATTCATAATATTATTCGCAATATCATAATCGACAATCGTCATTTACGTACATTTGGCAAAATCCACCATTTTCCTCCAATTTTCCCTTATATCTACTTCTAGCTCATCCTTGCGTTTTCATGCATTTAATGGTTGTTTCATGATATAAACATCATTTATAACGTATTAGTACTCATAACACTTCAATATTCATAGTTCAATTCCACTATCATTCACTTATGTCACTATTCACTCAATAATGACCCATTTCTATGTTCTTCTACATTTCAAGTGTCTAAGCTTTCCAATACTTCAAACAACATGGAAAAATCATGAAACTTACCTTGGATGATGGTTGAACAATCCTTAAGTTGAAATACTTCAATTAGCCAAAACCCTAGTTCCACCTTCTTTGAAATTTCTTCACTTAGATGATCCTTTATTTTGTTCTTACACTTGATTTCATGAATTTGGTGTTGAAAATCTTAGGTTTCCTTGGATTTTCTTGATATTCTTAGAGTTGAAGTGTTGAAGAACACTCTAGAGCCATCTTGAAGTGTTTGGATGAAAAATGACGTGAATTGAGGCTTAAGTTCCCTTTTAATAATTCAAAATCTGGTCTTTAATGAAAAATTGTCGGGATGAACAGTGGTCGTAAATTGCAGTTTACGGACCGTATTGTGGTTTACGGTCCGTCCTCCATGGTTGTTTTTAATCATCCCAGAAACAGAAAGTTTGGCTGAGGATTATGGCAATTTACGACTGAGGTTTACGGTCCGTAAACCAGTTTACGGGCCGTCCTCCAAGTCGTTTTTAACCATTTTCACAATTTACAGAAAGTTGGGATTTTTGACAAGCTGGAGGACGATTGCACTATACGGTCCGTAAATCACTTTACGGGTCGTGACTTTCTTATTTCCAAAAATTCTTAATTAGCCATTACCGACTTAACAAAACATCATACACTCAAACTCTTCATCATTCCACTCATCATACAAGTACAGAGAAATTTCCGAGGTGTAACATTCTTCCCCCCTTTTGGAACATTCGTCCTCGAATGTTCGCCACTTGGGAATTCTAGAAAAATTTTGCCAGAGTTTCCTTTGTAATTTGGACACTACCTTTTCCTTACAACAACCCATAATATCTTCGCCTCACAGGGCTATATCACAATATCAACACATTTATGGCCACACACGACCAAAAGCATAAAACTAAAACATACATACCTTATATCGTCGACGTCTCATCTTGAATCTCTTCTGGGGATTGGAACCAATGGGGGTATATGGATTTCGTCTTCTCCTCTGCTTCCCAAGTCATTTCTTCAAGATTATTGTTCCGCCATAGAACTTTGACTGAAGCAACCTCTTTATTCTGAAGCCTTCGTACTTGTCTATCCAAAATGGCAATGGGCATTTCCTCGTATGTTATCTTCTCTGTTACTTGCACATCCTCAACCGGAACTATTCTTGTTGGGTCTCCAATACACTTGCGGAGCATCGAAACATGGAATACTGGATGCATGAATTCGAGCTCTGAAGGCAAGTCCAATTCATAGGCTACTCGACTCACCTTGCGAATGATTTGGTAGGGTCCGATATATCTGGGACTTAGCTTTCCCTTCTTGCCAAATCTCATCACTCCCTTCATCGGCGATACCTTCAGGAACACCCAATCGCCCACTTGAAATTCCAAATCTCGTCGGCGATTATCTGCATAAGACTTTGGGCGACTTTGAGCTATTAACAGTCGGTCTCGAATCACTTTAACTTTTTCAACTGCTTGTTGGATCAAGTCGGGGCCTATCAATTGTACTTCACCGGTTTCAAACCATCCAATTGGAGATCTGCATTTTCTTCCATATAAGGCTTCATACGGGGCCATTTGAATACTGGAATGATAGTTGTTATTATAGGAAAATTCATTAAGAGGCAAATGCTCATCCCAACTACCACCAAAGTCCAGCACACACGCTCGTAGCATATCTTCCAAGGTCTGAATAGTACGCTCGGCTTGTCCGTCGATCTGCGGATGGAACGCCGTGCTGAGCTTAACTTGAGTACCTAGACCTTCTTGAAAGGACTTCGAGAACTTGGCTGTGAACTGTGCCCCTCTGTCTATGATAATGGCCAAAGGAATACCGTGAAGTCGTACAATCTCCTTGAGATACAATTTAGCATAATCTTCCGCTGAATATGTGGTTCTAACGGGGAGAAAATGAGATGATTTCGTGAGTCTATCCACGATCACCCATATAGAATCATACTTCCCTCGCGTACGGGGTAATCCTACCACAAAATCCATGTTAATTTCTTCCCATTTCCACGTAGTAATTTCCATTGCTTGCAATAAGCCTCCTGGCTTTTGATGCTCGGCCTTCACTTGCTGGCAATTTGGGCACTGTGCTACAAATTCTGCTATGTCTCGCTTCATGCCATCCCACCAATATATCAATTTGGGATCGTGGTACATCTTGGTTGCACCTGGATGAACGGAATACCGGGAATAATGTGCTTCCTCTAAAATTCGTTGCCGCAAGTTTGCCACATTCGGTACACATAGCCGGCCTTGATATCTAAGGACCCCTTCTATGGAAACTTCGAATGGAGACTTTTCCTTTTCATGAGATAGATCTCGATAGTGGCTTAACTGAGGATCTTCATATTGCCGTTCCTTCACTTCTAGATTCAATGATGAAACTGTGGGGTCATTGTTGCTAATACCTGCATCTCCTGAATCAATTGGCCGTACGCCGAGACTTGCTAACCGATGGACCTCACGAACCATTTCTCGCTTTTCCGAAGGAACTCCACTTAAACTGCCCATCGATCGGCGGCTAAGTGCATCTGCCACTACATTCGCCTTCCCTGGCTGATATAGAATGTTCACATCGTAATCCTTCAGTAATTCTAACCATCGCCTTTGCCGCAGGTTCAACTCCTTCTGTTTAAAAATATATTGAAGGCTTTTGTGATCCGTATAGATGTCCACGTGCACACCATATAAGTAGTGTCTCCACATTTTCAATGCATGACTGACCGCAGCTAGCTCAAGATCATGAGTGGGATAATTCTGTTCATGTTTTCGCAACTGTCTCGAAGCATATGCAATAACTTTCCCATTCTGTATCAATACACATCCTAATCCCACACCGGAGGCGTCACAATATACTACATAGCCATCTGATCCTTCTGGAAGTGGTAGCACTGGCGCTGAGGTCAACTTGTTTTTCAACTCTTGGAAGCTACGCTCACAGGCATCACTCCACTGGAATTTAGCCGACTTCTGGGTTAACTTTGTCAATGGGGCTGAAATAGATGAGAAGCCCTCTACGAATCTTCGATAATAACCTGCCAAACCCAGAAAACTACGAACTTCTGTAGGCGTCGTAGGTCTTGGCCAAGTCTTCACAACTTCTATTTTCTGAGTGTCGACTCGGATACCATCATCTGAAATAACATGACCTAGAAATGCCACTGAGTTTAGCCAAAATTCGCACTTCGAAAACTTTGCATACAATTCCCGATCTCGAAGAACGCCAAGAATAATTCTTAGATGATCTGCATGTTCTGATTCTGTGCGAGAATATACCAGGATATCGTCGATAAACACTATCACAAAAAGATCCAAGAATGGCCTAAACACATTATTCATTAAATTCATGAACACTGTCGGGGCATTCGTCAACCCGAACCACATTCCTTGAAACTTGTAGTGACCGTATCTTGTCCTGAAGGCAGTCTTGGGAATATCTGCTTCCCTAATTCTTACCTGATGATAACCCGAACTCAGATCTATCTTGGAGAACCATTTAGCGCCCTGTAATTGATCAAACAAATCGTCGATTCTGGGAAGAGGGTATTTATTCTTTATTGTCACCTTGTTCAACTACCTGTAGTCGATGCACATTCGTAGAGATCTGTCGTTCTTCTTTACGAACAGGACTGGTGCTCCCCACGGCGAAGAACTAGGCCTTATAAACCCCTTCTCAAGTAAATCTTTTAGCTGTGCTTTTAGCTCTTTCAGTTCTGCTGGAGCCATTCGATACGGAGGAATAGAAATAGGCTCGGTGTTTGGTAATACATCAATAGAAAAGTCGATTTCCCTTTCTGGAGGAAGGCCTGGTAACTCGTCGGGAAACACATCTGGGAATTCATTCACTACCGGGATAGATTGGAAAGTTGGCACTTCCGCTTCCGTGTCATGAACCCGAACTAGATGATAAATATAACCTTTGGCTATCATCTTTCTCGCCTTAAGGTAGGAAATAAACCTACCCTTTGGGGATGCCGTATTACCTTTCCACTCAAGTACGGGCTCTCCCGAAAATTAGAATCGAACTACCTTGGTCCGGCAACAAACGTTAGCATAGCACGATGCCAACCAGTCCATACCCATAATTACATCAAAATCTATCATCTCAAGTTCAATAAAATCCGCTGTCGTCTGGCGATCACATATAATGACTACACAGTCCATATATACTTGCCTCGCTATTACAGGATCACCAACCGGAGTGAATACCTCGAAAGGTTTAATCGGCTCGGGTCTCACCCCAACACAATCAGCGATATACGGAGTAATATATGAGAAGGTAGAACCCGGATCAATCAGAGCATATACGTCACGGGAAAATATAGTCAAGGTACCTGTGACAACATCTGGGGAAGACTCAAGATCCTGTCGCCCAGCTAAAGCATACACACGGGGCTGAACAGCACCTGAAGTGGATGCTCCCCCTCTACCTCTGCCTTTGCCTGCTGTAGTCTGAGGAGTCTGTGCTGTCGGGCAAGCTGATGAAGAACCCGCTGCTGAACCTGTGGGCTGAGTCCCTGCTCTATCTCTCGCTGAAGGGCAATCTCACATCATATGACCAGCCTTCCCGCAAGCATAACAAGCATCCGAACCCTGACGACACTGTCCGGAATGCAATTTACCGCACTGGCTACACCGCGGTACTGAAGGTCTCCTCTGGCTAAAGTCTCCCCTAGACTGCGAATCTGAGGCCCTCGAACTCTGCCCCTGGCCTGACTGAAAAGAATGGTCAAATCTCCTATCCGAGAATCTGGGAGGTGCACTGGTCGCTGACTGACCTGAGTGCCTGGAATGCGTCTGTCTTGGTCCCCCTCGGTACTCACTGCTCTCCCCCATAGATCTAGCCCTCTTACCTTGTCTTCTGTCACCATCACGATCACTCCTCTGCTGTCGTTGTCGTTCCTCGAGGTTCTGAGCATGGGCTTGTATTCGGGAAATATCCATCCTGTCTTGCAAAGAGGCTGTCAGACAATCTCTGAAAAAGTGTGGTCCTAAACCACTCACAAATATATAGACTCGGTCTCCCATGTCAGCCACCATAGTCGGAGCATACCGGGCCAATGAGTTGAATTGCATACTATACTCTCGGGCACTCATGCTTCCCTGTTTCAAATTCAAGAACCTGTCCGCTCTAGCTCGGCGGACTTCAGGTGGCAAGTAGTGACGAATAAAGGCATCTACAAACTCTTGCCACACGGGAGGTGGTGCATTCTCCCCTCTTGTTATCACCAAATTCTTATACCATAGTACCGCCACGTCGCGAAGTCTATATGAGGCCAACTCCACGAATTCGGTCTCAGAAGCATGCATAAGTTTCAGCGTCCGCAACATCTCATCGATAAAACCTTGTGGGTCCTCATCCGGCTTCAACCCGAAAAGTTCTGGAGGGTTTAGAGTAAGGAAATCACGGGCTCTTGTACTAGCCGAACAATCACTTGGGCCCGCATTCTGTCGTTGTGCCTGAGCGGCAACTAACTGTGTCAATAAATGTATGGCCTCAAACACTTGTTGACCCGAAGCACCCGGTGGAGGAATCGGAGCTGAGGCTCCTCCCTGCTCTTCTACATTAGGCGCGGCCTCACTTTGCGATTCACTTTCCTCTACATTTGCCGGAGGCTCTCTTTCCGCCTGCCTCTTTGTCGTAGCTTTGCCTTTCTGGGCAACTGTAGCTTTTCCTTTCGGCGGCATTTTTCTGAAACCATAACGCACTTTTAGGAAGAACATAATCCTAGGCATGGCTCTATCGCAAGATTTCATGAGATGAAGGATGGTCATTTTCATAAATGCCCTGTAGCCTCTTGTTTATTAGCGTGGCGCGCAACACACCATAAACAAGACTCTACTAGACACGGTTCGTAGACACTTCCTAGGACGAACTGCTCTTATACCACTTCTGTCACGACCCAGCTAGGGGCCGCGACGGGTACCCGGAGCTAGTTACCGAGCATCGCTCACACTACTACTTGTCTCGCTCATTTAATACTCTTTTATCAATTTTACTTACCAATTGTAGGAAAATCATATTTAATCAAAACATAAATACTTTATATACATTTGCCTCTTGGCCATCAAAATAATATACATACATATGAAAGCATCTTGTGAGACCATCTAACCCACACTGCGTATCTACGAGCCTCTACTAACATAATGAATACATAGACGGAACAAGACTCCGTCATGCCCAAAATATGCATGTATGAACGTACATCAAAAGAATAGCCATAAGCACCTCCGAACAATGGAGTGCTATCTATCAGCTGACAGCTACTGAGGACCTGGGCCAAGCTCTCCTCCCTGTCTACCTGTGGGCATGAACATAGCGTCCGAGGAAAGGACGTCAGTACGAATATTGTACTGAGTATGAGAGGCATACATAATGAAAGGAGACATCAATAATATGGAGATAACATCAACATGAGACATCTGAATCTGACTGATAATCATAAATGAAGTAATGCATGCTATCTTACTCATAATCATCATCATAACATGTATGCATCATATGCAAGCTGCCCGTCCATGTCGGAACGGTGTGATAATCAATAATATTAGCCCGCGTCCAGGCCTCCCGCGTCCGGGGTACCGTCTCATGCCGCCCACTAGTGGTGTCTGCCCACGCCCGTAGGTCGTGGTGTATCCGTATAGCCGCCCGCCGAAGCGGTGTCTGCCCGGCCAACTAGGCCCGGTGTGAATGCAATCATGACATGCTTAACGTAAATACTCATAGTAATATGCTTATCATAAAATACTTATCTTATCATAATGCGTATATATGACTCATGGTCAACTTTACTCTATCGGGGTGACGTAAGGTCGTGATCCCCCGATTACATTATGGAACCATCATGGACATTCTGCCTCACCTTGAAAGGACTAGTACGTAAGGTGAGTGTAGGCAAGGAATAACATCATCATCATTCTAGTGTCATCATATCGTATAACTTATCTCATATAGACATTCATAGGCATAAGCTTTTAACTTCTTAGAATGTAAGAATTTATGAAAGGAATAGGGATTCAAGCTAAAATATTCATGCCATTAGAAAGAAGGACTAGCCTCACATACCTTGGTCGTTTAGCTAAGATATCGCTAACTTGTTCTCCGTCGATATCACGTCGTTACCTTCATAAGAGAATTCATATCAACATTAGCAAACTAACTATAAGAACACATCGCTAATTCTGGGAAAAGTCGGACAACGCTTCCTTCGCTCATACTACTTTTCTCATGTTTTATATCAACTCCCAATATTCATAATATTATTCGCAATATCATAATCGACAATCGTCATTTACGTACATTTGGCAATATCCACCATTTTCCTCCAATTTTCCCTTATTTCTACCTCTAGCTCATCCTTGTGTTTTCATGCATTTAATGCTTGTTTCATGATATAAACATCATTTATAACGTATTAGTACTCACAACACTTCTATATTCGTAGTTCAATTCCACTATCATTCACTTATGTCACTATTCACTCAATAATGACCCAAATCTATGTTCTTCTACATTTCAAGTGTCTAAGCTTTCCAATACTTCAAACAACATGGAAAAATCATGAAAATTACCTTGGATGATGGTTGAACAATCCTTAAGTTGAAATACTTCAATTAGCCAAAACCCTAGTTCCACCTTCTTTGAAATTTCTTCACTTAGATGATCCTTTATTGTGTTCTTACACTTGATTTCATGAATTTGGTGTTGAAAATCTTAGGTTTCCTTGGATTTTCTTGATATTCTTAGAGTTGAAGTGTTGAAGAACATTCTAGAGCCTTCTTGAAGTGTTTGGATGAAAAATGACGTGAATTGAGGCTTAAGTTCCCTTTTAATAATTCAAAATCTGGTCTTTAATGAAAAATTGTCGGGATGAACAGTGGTCGTAAATTGCAGTTTACGGACTGTATTGTGGTTTACGGTCCGTCCTCCATCGTTGTTTTTAATCATCCCAGAAACAGAAAGTTTGGCTGAGGATTATGGCAATTTACGACTGAGGTTTACGGTCCGTAAACCAGTTTACGGGCCGTCCTCCAAGTCGTTTTTAACCATTTTCACAATTTACAGAAAGTTGGGATTTTTGACAAGCTGGAGGACGATTGCACTATACGGTCCGTAAATCACTTTACGGACCGTATAGTGCCATATACAACCACTGGACAGAAAATTTTCCGCGACTTTCTTATTTCCAAAAATTCTTAATTGGCCATTCCCGACTTAACAAAACATCATACACTCAAACTCTTCATCATTCCACTCATCATACAAGTACGGTGAAATTTCTGAGGTGTAACAGAACAGGAGTCCCCGGTGAATATAGAAGAGGGAGAGTCCCATAATGGGGCTCCACCTCACACTTCTCATACTCCGCCAATTCTAGAGGAGCAAGAAGGGGTTCCCACTCTAGCTCTGATGTCTCCAGTTCCTCCACCGGGTACTTCGGGTAGACAGATGATCGAGGCTATTCAGTTACTAACACAGCTAGTTACCGCTCAGACTCAGAGGCAGAGTGCGGGTCCCGGCGATAGAGCCACTAGTGCTAGAGCCCATGATTTTATGAGTTTCAACCCGCCAAATATTTTCTGGTCAAAGCCGGACGATGACCCGCAAGGTTTTGTAGATGAGATTTTGAGGAAGCTGAAGAATATCCATGCTTCCAATACGGAGTACGTGGAGTTGGCATCTTATAGGCTCTGTGATGTGGCGGTTCTTTGGTATAATAATTGAATTTCTTCAAGAGGGGCAAATGCACCTCCCCTGGTTTGGCAAGAGTTCGTAAATGCTTTCATCCGTCATAATTTGCCACCCGAGATCCGTTGGGATCGAGCTGATAGGTTCTTGAATTTAAAGCAAGGGAATATGAGTGCTCGGGAGTAAAGTCTCTATTTTAATTCATTGGCCCGGTATGCTCCGACTATGGTAGCCGATATGGGAGACCGGGTGCATAGATTTGTGAGTGTCTGAGGGCCACATTTGTTTAAGGATTGTTTGACAGCTTCACTTCAGGATAGGATGGGCATTTACCGTATTCAGGCTCATGCCCAACATTTACAGGAGCAACAACAGCCGCAAATGGGTGACCATGATATGGATAGAGGGCAGAGCAAGAGGGAAAAATCTGCCAGTGCTAGTAGTGAGTATAGAGGGGCACAACGGCAATAGTATTCCAGATATTCAGGCCAGTCTGCGACTAGTGCATCTCCTCGATTTGCGGGTTGGAGATTTGATTGGCCCGTTTATTCTGAACCAGGTCAGAGTTCAAGTTTTCGGGTTTCCAGGTTGGAGGTGATCCCAATAAAAAAAGACCACCGTTACTATGATACAGCCATTGCGGTAGATTTCATTCGGGTCCGTGTCACCTAGGCTCCGACGCTTGTTATGCCTGTGGTCAGGTTAGGCATATGATGCGTGATTGTCCATGGATGGGTGGTAGAGTTGGGGCCCAGCCTATAGGATCAACAGCCGGCTCTTCTTGGTCTGTGTGCCCCGTAGAGCAGACTCTCTAGGCTTCAGCAGGCCGTGGTAAGGGCAGAGGGATAGCATCCAGTTCAGGTGGCCCCCAGCCCCGTATTTATGCTTTAGCCGGATGACAGGATCTTGAGTCCTCCCCTGATGTGGTTACAAGTATACTATCCATATTCTCTCAGGATGTTTATGCATTGATTGATCCGGGTTCTATATTATCTTATATCACTCCTTATATTGCTGGCCGTATTTTGGTGAAACCGAGCCAATTAAACCTTTTGAGGTATCTACTCTGGTTGGTGATCCAGTAATAGCAAGTATACAAAAATTGTGTGGTTACGGTTTGTGATCGCCAGACTACAGCTGATTTGATTGAACTAGAAATGTTGGATGTTGATGTGATTATGGGCATGGATTGGTTGACCTCTTGTTATGCTAATGTGGATTGTAGAACGAAAACAGTTCGGTTCCAATTTCAGGGCGAACCAATGCTTGAATGGAAGGGTAACACAACATCCCCTAGAGGTAGGTTTATTTCCTACCTTGAGGCAAGGAAGATGATCCCTAAAGGCTATATTTATCATTTGGTCCAGGTTCATGACACCGAAGCAAAGCCACAGACTTTTCAATCCGTCCTGGTAGTAAATGAGTGGATGTATTTCCAGATGAACTTTCAGGTCTTCCACCGGAACGAGATATCGATTTTACCATTGATGTGTTGCCAGACACCGAACCTATATCTATTCCTCCTTACAGAATGTCTCCAGCAGAATTGAAAGAGTTAAAGGCACAACTAAAGGACTTGCTTGAAAAGATTTATTAGGCCCAGTTCATCACCATGGGGATCACCTGTCTTGTTTGTAAGAAAGAATGACGGCTCCCTACGAATGTGCATTGACTATACACAGTTGAACAAGGTGACAATTGATGTGGCGTAATTTTACGCCACAATTGATGCTTTTCGGCTATAAGCGTTACTTGTTTTTAAGCAAAGTCTACGTGATTTAATGTGTTTTTTAGTGGATTTCAGGTATCTGAGTGTTTTGATGGCCAAAGTCGAAGAAATGGAGAAAACAAGAGTCACTGAAGAGGCAATTTGACGGGGCAGTTTGACGGGCCGTAAAACAGTTATACGGACCGTCAAATTGATCGTATAGTGGTCACAGTAAACAATGATGGAGGAACCAATTATACGGAACATTTATACGGTCCGTAAAACAGTTATACGGACCGTCAAATTGTATCGTATAATGGTCACAGTGAACAATGATAGACGAACCAATTATACGGAACATTTATACGGTCCGTAAAACAGTTATACGGACCGTCAAATTGTATCGTATAGTGGTCACAGTGAGCATGATCGACGAGCCATTTCTGCGGGACATTTATACGGTCCGTAAAACAGTTATACGGACCGTCAAATTGTACCGTAAAAAGGGTGTGATATTTGACGAATGAGAGGAAGAAACTTTACGGTCCGTATAACAATTTGACGGACCGTAAAATGAAACGTAAACCAAGCCCGACGGGCAATTGTGTCTTTTCACTTCTCACGATTTTGGCTCCTATAAATACTTAATTGTAGGGTTCTTGTAAACAGTTAGTTTTTACCATAGACCTCAGTTTATTTTTCTTAGCATAAGTAATTATATTTTTGAGCTCTTGTGGAGATTACAAACAATTGCAAGAAATTTCTCAACTCCATTAAATCAATTGTAAGCTTTATGATTCTCATTATTTCTCATTGTTCTTCTTTCTTTATGAGTAGCTAAATTTCCTTACTAGGGTTGTGAACCCAATGATGGGTGTTTTGTGATTGGGTTTTGTGATTGATATACATATAATGTATCATTAGGATTTGATTATTCTTTATTCTTCATTCATAATTAATGGTTGCAAACATTGATTAAAGCCATAAACCTTGATTTATTTGGAAAAATAATTAGGGTTGGTAAGAATAGTCAACAAGAACTCAAAGCTTTAAACTTTGTTTAATAAATTCACTTAGGAATAAGAGGAATTTACTTGGCATGATTAATCGTTCTTCATGGTTACTTTCTTATATTTGGAAAAATCGTAGAAAGACTTAATCTTTATTTATTGGGAAATAGTAGAGATTCACATAGAGATTAAGTGCATTTATTTAATGATTCATTCGAAGTATATCAAGATCAATACCCATGATCATACACCTATCTAACGGGAACACAACCTTAGTTTCTTCTACCGTAAATTTCCACCAAAGAAATAGTCAGAACTTAGTTATAGAAAAGACCAACTTTTACCAACATTATCGGATTGAGACACTAGACCTAGAACTTAGCATCTACGACTTTAGTAACCTTTTCACACCATATTCCCTGTGGGATTCGACCCCAACCTTGTTGGGTTACTATATTTGACAACGTCCGCATTACACCATTAAGAGGTGTAATTTGAGCGTATCAACAATCAAGAATAACTATCCACTTCCGAGAATCAGTGATTTATTTGATCAACTACAAGGTGCCAAGTGGTTTTCAAAGATTGATCTGAGATCGGGATATCATCAAGTGAGAGTCAAGGAAGAAGACATCCCGAAGATGGCTTTCAGGACCAGATATGGTCATTATAAATTTCGGGTAATATCATTTGGGTTGACTAACGCTCCGGCAGTGTTCATGAACTTGTTGAATAATGTATTCAGGCCTTTTCTAGACCTATTTGTGATCGTGTTTATCGATGACATTTTATTATATTCTCAGTCGGAAGCAGAGCATACAGATCATTTACGTACTGTCCTTGGAATTCTTTGGACTCTAGAGTTATATGCAAAATTTTCAAAATATGAGTTTTGGCTGAATTCTGTGACTTTTCTGGGCCATATTATCTCAGCTAACGGTATTCGGGTTGATACTCAGAAAATTGAGGTTGTAAAGACTTGGCCAAGGCCTATAACGCCTACAAAGGTTCGAAGCTTTCTGGGTTTAGCTGCCTTTTATATGAGGTTCATGGAAGGGTTTTCTTCTATTTCAGCAGCACTCAGCAAAATATCAATGGACCGATGCGTGTGAGCGCAGTTTCCAAGAATTGAAAGGTAGATTGACTTCAGCCCCAGTCCTGATGCTTCTAGAAGGATTAGAAGGTTATGTTGTTTATTGTGGTTCCTCCGGTGTTAGGTTAGGCTATGTGTTATTGCAGCACGGGAAGGTTATAGCCTACGATTCCAGGCAACTGCGAAAACATGAGAAGAACTACCCAACCCACGATCTTGATTTAGCGGCGGTTATTCATGCTTTGAAGATATAGAGACATTATTTGTATTGTGTTCATGTTGATATTGTAGAGATCATAAGAGCCTCCAGTATATTTTCAAGCAAAAGAAGTTGAATCTTTAGCAGAGGTGATTGTTGGAGCTATTGAAGGAATACGATGTAAGTATTTTATATCATCCCGGAAAAGCGAATGTGGTGGTCGATGCTCTTAGCCACAATTCCATGGGCTGTTTATGTGACATTCAGCCGAAGAAGAAAGAATTAGTTCGTGAGCTCCACCAGTTAGCTAACCTAGGAGTCCGCTTGATGGACTCGGGTAATGTAGGAGTTGTTGTTCATAATCCATCTGTTTCATTCCTGAATATGGAAGTGAAAAGGCGCCAATATGAAGATCCCTAGTTGACTCACTACAGAGATACACTTCCTCAAGTATCGAGGCAGGCTATGTGTTCCGAATGTTGTGGGATTACGCCACCAGATTCTGGAAGAAGCTCATTACTCCCGTTATTCCATTCATCTAGGAGCAACAAAGATATACCATGACCTCAAGTCAATGTATTGGTGGGATGGAATGAAGAAAGATATAGCAGAATTTGTAGCTCAGTGTCCAAATTGCCAATAAGTAAAAGTTGAGCATCGAAAGCCAGGAGGATTGTTGCAAGCCATGGAAATGGGAGGTGATCAACATGGATTTTATTGTAGGTTTGCCTCATTCCCTGCGCAAGTATGACTCCATATGGGTGATTGTTGACAGACTCACGAAATCAACTCATTTTCTTCCAGTTAGAACCACATATTCGGCAGAAGATTATGCAAGGTTATATCTTAAGGAGATAGTGCGACTTCATGGTGTCCCAATATCCATTATCGCAGATTGATGGGCACAATTTGCAGCTAAATCTGGAAATCTTTTCAACAAGGTTTGGGAACTCAAGCGAGGCTCAGTACAGCATTTCATTCACAGACTGATGGACAAGCTGAACGCGCTATTCATACCTTGGAAGATATGTTGCGGGCATGTGTATTAGATTTCCAAGGCAATTGGGATGATCACTTGCCACTTATTGAATTTTCCTATAACAACAGTTATCATTCCATTATCCAGATGGCCCTATATGAAGCTTTGTATGGGAGGAAGTGTAGATCTCCAATTGGATGGTTTGAAGTCAGAGAGACACAACTAATAGATCTATAATTGGTTCGGCAAGCGATGGAAAACATCAAGCTTATCAGAGACCGATTGTTCACAGCACAAAGTCGCCAAATGTCCTATACGGATAATTGCCGACGGAACTTTGAATTCCAAATTAATGATTAGGTGTTCTTAAAAGTGTCACCGATGAAGGGTGTAATGATGTTCGGCAAGAAGGGTAAGCTCAGTCCTGGTATATTGGGCCTTATAAGATTGTACGCAAAGTGGGCCAAGTAGCTTATGAGCTAGATCTACCTCCAAAACTAAAGTCAATCAACCCAGTTTTTCATGTGTCGATGCTCCGCAAGTGCGTGGGAGAACCTTCCGGAGTCGTGCCAGTAGGTGATGTCCAAATTACTATAAAGTTGGCTTATGAAGAGGTACCTATTGCAATATTAGATAGACAGGTGCGGAAACGTAGAAACAAGGAGGTAGCCTCAGTTAAAGTCTTGTGGAGAAGAAACAACAGAGAAGAGATAACCTGGGAAGAGGAAGAAGATATGAAGTCCAGATATCCGCATTTGTTTCCACTCCCAGAAGAGATTCAAAATGAGACGCCATTGTCCTAAGGTAAATAATGCTTCTAATGAAACTTTTGGTCGTGTGTGGCCATGTCCTTTTGCCATTGTTGTTGTAGCCTTGTGAGGCCATGTTATTGTAGGTTGCTGTGATAGGATGGTAGTGCCATATTACCGAGGAAACTCTGGTGAAATTTTTGTAGGATTCCTGAGAACATCAACATTCGAGGACGAATGTTCTTAAGGGGGGAAGAGTGTTACACCTCGAAAATTTCATATCGTTGTGCGGTAAGTAGAATAACGGAGGTTAAGATGTACGTGATGTCCCTACAACTAAGAAGGGATACTTGATGATCCTAATTAAGATTTCAAAGACATTTGAGGCAAGAGAATAAAACTCGTTGGAGAAAGTTAAGTTAGAGAGTGCCTTACCCCGTGTACAAATGCACTAGTTAGTATGCCTGGTAATTGACGGGATTATAAGTTGAACGAATCGAATCGACGAAATCTGAACGGAATCAGGAAAATTCTGCAGACACCAGTCACTGTTAATGTGCACCGTCCCTATGTTTCTGCAATCAGAGATTTTCAAGCGTGATTCGACGGAGCAAGTCAACGGACCGTCGAAATGTCGATGGGTCGTCGACCCGCTCGTCGAACCATTTCACTGGAACCTTCTAGTTCCAATTATAAATAGGCGACCCTTGTGCTTATTTTTTAGATTTGTCATTTCCTCCACACCTCAAGAGAGCTCTAGAACCTTCTCCATACCATACTAACATACATCCAAAGTAAATCAAAGATCAAACACCAAGAATCAAGTGTAACAAGTGTATGGGTGTTCACTAGGGTTAATGGAAGCTTGGAATTCTCTTTGGAATTGAAGTTGGTGTTGTCCTCAAGAGGAGTATCTTCCTCCAAAGATCATTTCTACATAATCAAAGGTGAGCTTTACAATTATTTCAAGTGAGTAAAGGTGATGAGTGGTTGAAAGACTTGGATTAGATAAGAAGATAGAATATGAAGCTTAAATGTGGAAATAGTGTTATTCTTGGATAGAGCATAACATGAATCATAGTTCTTGATATGCTATGAGTATAACCTTGTTATGAATGACATTAAGAATGTTGAGGAAGTATTACATATGAATGGGTATGACGTTGTGTTGTATTTATGGTTGTGGATGACCTTGAAAAGAAATTTTGAGAATTGGATAATACCTAGCCTGGTGGGGATTATTGATTATGATATTATGGGCGTTGTCATTGATGTTGGGAGTTGTTTATTAAATGGGAAAAGTTGTCGAAACACAGGAAATGTTGTCCAATTTTCTTTAGCCTTTTAGTCACTCTAGATTATACTTAAGTATGCTTCTAATGATCTAATGCAATGTGAAATCTCTTGAATGTGGAATTGCGAACTCGGAAGGAGAACGCTTAGTCGTTAAGGAAACATAAAGGAATGTAAGGCTAGTCCCCTTCTTTCAAGGCATGACTCCTATACTATGATTTCTTCTCTATATTCCCATAACCTTCTTACATCCCAAAAGACGATGTTAAAGATTCTTAAGAGCTTCTTATGAGATAGAGATGAGATATGTTCTACAAAAATGATGGTTTCATGAGCTTGACAATCCTATTTTTATGATGTCAGCGATGTTGCTTCTGGTTGTTGTCTAACCTCACGATATTAGTTCTTCCAAGGTGAGGTATAGCGATGATTATTATTCCATAATGAAATCGGAGGTTCCCGACCTTACTTCACTTCGATAGAGACATAGCTTTCATTTGGGCTCTCATGCATATTTTATGTTACTTTTATGTATGATCACACCGTGCCTATATGGTCGGGCAGACACACCACTGCAGTGGGCAGCTTACAAACCGGACGCGGGAGGCCTGGACGCAGGCTAATGATGATCACACCTCACCTATATGGTCAGGCAGCTTATATATGTATGATATGATATTATTTTTATTATAAAAGTTAGCATGCATGATTCCGCCTCAAGAGGCAAGCAGTTACAGTTATGTTTTCTTCTTATGCTTTCCATACTTCTTTATTATGTCATCATATATGCCTTACATACTCAGTACATTGTTCGTACTAACGTCCTTTTCTTTTATGGACGCTGTGTTCATGCCTACTGGTAGACAGGGAGACGGCGTAGATGCTTAGGAGCTTACTCAACAGTTGTCCAGGGGCACTCCACTACTCCCGAGTCGCCATTTATTGGTATATTCTTTTGTGTGCATGTTGGGGCATGGCAGGGTCCTGTCCCGTCCTTATAATTTCAGTACTCCAGTTAGAGGCTCGTAGATACTTATGTGTGGGTTGTACATTCTATATGATCATCTTCATTGTATATTCTGGACATCATTTTGTAGCCTCGAGGGCTTATGTCTATACATGTTTTGGGAGATATTAACGACCGTTTTAGGAGAAGTCTTGTGTTGAGAGTGATGCATGCCCAGGTTCAGGATGATAGATAGCATGATGAGTGGTGCTCAGTAGGCAGCTCCGGGTACCCGTCATGGTCCACTAATTGGGTCGTGACACTAATAAAGCCTTTCTCGAGTAAATCCCGCAATTGATCCTTCAATTCTTTCAACTCTGCAGGTGCCATTCTATAAGGAAGAGTAGATATTGGCTGAGTATCTAGCAATAGATCAGTAGTAAAATCAATCTCCCATTCCGGCGGAATACCTGGATGTCACACCCCGACTCTACTAGGGTGTGATGGGCACCCGACCCTTACGTAGGGCCGAGCGAACCCTCCGACTCCTATTACATACATAATCTTTTGAACCTCTAAATCAAGTATACATAATAAAGCTTACTGAAATATTCTTTTTGTTACTTTCAAATCAAATAAAATATGTAACTGTGTAAAACTTATATCATAACACAAACTGACACATCGGCTGATAGAGTGTCACGACCCGGCTAGGGGGCCGCGAGGAGCACCCGGTGCTACCCCACCCGGGCACCCCTTTATCGTACATAACATATCATCTAGGTGAACCATAAGTCAATTCGTGCTTTTCTTATCGTTAATCATATTGATCCCATTAGACGACCACCATCATTTAACATATCATAGGCATCTATGCCACATCATAAGTACAAGGCTGACGTGGCTAACAAAAGATATACAAAACATGGGCCGACATGGCCGAACATCTCTACCCACATACACATGACTACGAGCCTCTAAGAGTA
Organism: Lycium barbarum; assembly: GCF_019175385.1. Classification (NCBI taxonomy): domain Eukaryota; kingdom Viridiplantae; phylum Streptophyta; class Magnoliopsida; order Solanales; family Solanaceae; genus Lycium; species Lycium barbarum. The sequence continues at coordinate 73,107,215 of NC_083339.1, forward strand.
TGACATATTGTATGAGCGGGACAGGACCCCGCTATGCCCATAATTATATACACAAAAGAATAAGTACCCAAAAGCTACGGCTCCGAAAGAAATGGAGCTCTGCTATGCAATCTCTGAATAAGCAGCTATGGATCAAGTCTGTCTCCCTGTGCACCTGCGGGCATGATGCAGCGTCCACAAACAAAAGGACGTCAGTACGAAGAATGTACTGAGTATGTAAAGCATGATCAACATCAATATAGAAGCATAATAGATATCATATGAAATAGCATAGGAGGGAAGACAGTAATATCATCATCATCATGTCGCTTACTTGCATACATCGTCGTTCGTATCCCATAATAATAGCCATACCACTTTGTGTTCATATTCGTATACATGCCCTTACTAAGTCTTATCACACTCATATTCATATTATATACATGGTCGTATCATATACATAGTATTTACATAGCATACCCAACCTCGTAGGATCGGTGTGTCATACATACTTGGCCAACCAAGGCTCAAGATCATACATACCTGGCCCTACCAAGGCGTCAGGGTTATCCGTACCATCTGCAGAGGTGTGCGCGTGTTTCGTAATCGTATACATACTTACACATAGTCATATACATATAGTCTTACCCGGCATCATAAGCTCGGGGTCTTATCATAGCCCTTCATAGGCATACATATACATATATCATAGCTCGTAGGCATCTCTAATCTCATTTTACTCTCATCATCATTATCGTTACATCTACATTATAGACTTACTCGTCATACGAGGAACATAGTATAATCATAGTACATATCAAGGGTCGTGAGCTTATGAGCTCGGAATGTCAACCATGTGAAGACAACATACTCATATAGAGCAATTAGGAATTTGGCCAAGAACCATGCCTTATGAAAGAAGGGTTAGCCTTACATAACTTTCCGTCGAACTATTCTACACTTGCACGTTCCCTTCCAATGCTAGCGTTTATACCTTCATTAATATCATAACAATGGCCATTAGTCATTCACATCATCCACATTATCTAGATTTCCTCAATTTGCCTCTAATTCACCCACATTCATGGTCATAACACCCAACTTCGTCCATTCGTCTAAAGTGTCTAGTTCATGATCTTAATACCATTTATAACACATTCATATCACAATACAACAACATTCATAACTCAATTCAAACTATTTCTCAAAATGTCACTATTCATCATTCATGACCTAGTTGACCATATTTTCTACAATCCATGTACTTTAATTCTCCAATAGATTAAACATCATGTAAAAATCATGAATCTTACCTTAGAAGTTGTAGGAACAAGCTTTGGTTGATAATACTCCTCTTTGAGAAAAACCCTAATTTTTCTCCATTTGCATTTCTTGACTTGAATGGTATTTAATGGCTTGCTTACACTTGATTCACTTTTCTTAATGTTATTGATGGCTTATAATCCTTGAAAACTCATATAATAAATGTAGAGAGAAGTTTTAGAGAGAAGTGGTATAATGTTGTAATGAAATAAAATAAGTCTTGATCCTCATATTTAATGAATTGGAAAATCTGTGCTGGTTGAACAGTGATTGTCCATGGAGGTTTACGGCCCGTATTTCAGTTTACGGACCGTCCCTCGTGGTCGTCTTTAAGCTTAAGCAGGACCAGAAACTTTGGCCTGCATGCATGGTGATTTACGACCATGGTTTACGGGCCGTAAATCACTTTACGGTCCGTCCACCAGGTCGTGTTTAGCCATTTCCTCGGCTGGCAGAAAGTTGAAGTTTGGCATGCCAGTTTACGACCTGGCAGTTTACGGACCGTATTGCACTTTACGGTCCGTATTTTGCAATATACGACCACTGGGCAGTTGCAATTCTGCAACTTCCCATATTACTTAGACTTCTCATTTCAATCACCCCCGTCCATGCACATGCATTGCTCACCTCGTATCTCATCTTAACTTAGACAACTTCCTCGTCTCACATCGGATACTTTCGAAATCTCGCCTAAGGTCATCAAACGTCGTTTCTTGCTTATGGACATCATGCACTCATATTCATCACTAGTTCGTTCTATTGCGTACCAACGGAAAATTTTCCGAGGTGTAACATGGAGCCTCTGACAGACTGACTCCTGATACAAACAACTCTGTCTGCAAAGTCTCTACTTCGAACAAGACATCATAGCATAGTACGCTGACTCGGCTACACTCCAGGGCCAAGTGGAGCTCGCCAACTTCGCTGGAATATCTTCTATAATAGCTTCAACTCATCTGGGTGTACCTGCGCGGCATGAAACGCAGCCCCCGAAGAAGAGGGGTTAGTACGAGCAATGTACTGAGTATGCAAGGCATAATGATAACATAATAAAATGGACAGAACATGAAGAACAATATAATAAGAAACATATGGAATGTATAAGAAAAAGTACGACTGTAACTGCTTGCCTGTTAAGGCAGAATCATGCATGCTCACTTTCACTTTCATGTAAACATATCCATATAGCTGTCCGCCTTAGCGGTGACTGCCCGGCCGTATAGGCGCGGTGTATCCGTATAGCTGCCCGCCTTAGCGGTGACTGCCCGGCCGTATAGGCGCCGTGTAATCATCCATAGCCGCCCACTAGTGGTGTCTGCCCATGCCAAAAGATCATGGTGTATCCGTATAGCTGCCCGCCTTAGCGGTGACTGACCGTGCCATATAGACACGGTGTTATTATCCATCATAAGCATGCATAAGAGCCCAACCAAACGCTATAACTTTATCGGAGTGACGTAAGGTCGGTAACCTCCGATTACATTATGGAATAATCAAGATCGTCATGCCTCACCTTGAAGGGACTAGTATTGTAAGGCGAGACTATCAATGAAGAATAGCATTAAGAGAATACATAGAATAAGATCATAAGCCTCATAAAACATCAATTCATACACTTTGGAGTCTTTAGAAAATAGAGTCATAACAAGGAATGGAGTTGAAATTAAGACTAGCTCATTGTTCTTATATTCATATTGAATCCTTAACTTAAGACTTTTAGACATGAAACCATTCTTGTTATAATCATCATAGACATATGCTCATCTTTGACAACATCGTTTTCATTACACAAACATGTCCATCGTTGTAGTCATAAAAGCTTACAAAATCATGAACCTTTGTTTTGGAAAAGTAAAGGCATTTTGGAAAACATTAGCGGGTTATGAGGAAGAGAATCATGCCATAGCATCATAAACTTCTAACCTTTGAAAACAAGGAAAATATGGAAATACTTATGAAATCATAACATCAGGATCATGTCTTTGAAAGAAAGGGACGAGCCTTAACATACCTGTGCCGCGCCTTACTAGCTATGCTTATTCGTCCAACTTCTTAGTATACATTCAAGAAGATCGACGCAATCATTAGATTCATTACCACACACACCTTTCTTGGTATCTCAATTAAATTCACTTATGACCTGCTGAAATTTCAGCAGCATCTCCACTGTAAATAGGCCATCCCCGAGAATCTATCTCGTCTCAAATCATCAACAACAAACCCGAGAATTCAACTCGGCCAAACCAACAACAATACTAGAAATTATTCTAGCAACACTTCAATATTCAATTCTATTCAATTCAAAACAATTTAATCAACATACTACTCCATCCAACACCTTCCAAATTTAACAAAACCAATGATAACCCATTTCCTTCTCCCAAATTTAATCACAACAACCCAACTTACAATCTTCCAAACAAATGTCTCACTTCCAATTTCATGAATTACATTTACAACCTACACATCAGCAACATTATTCCTACAAACACAAGAATCATACTAATGTCACACTAACTCCTTCCATGATCCACAAACAATCATAACTTCATTTCTAACCATTTAATCCGCATTTAACATCATGGAATTCATAACACAACAATTAAAATACTTAGTAAAATCAATTCATCATTTCTCCACAAATGCAACTATATTCGGCCAACACAACTACATGTATATCTTCTGGAATTCTTCATCCATGTCTATACATTACAACAACAACCAATTTACTACATAAAATTAATCCATTCTTCTAGCACAACATCACACACACACACGGCCAATACCATGCACACTCGGCCACATTCACAACTTCCATATTTCTATGAATTCCATTCATTTCCACATACCACAACATACACAAACATCCATAACATATAAAAGATGATGAATTCTTACCTTTTTCCTTTAACTCTTCACTTAGCTATGATTTGCAACTTGCAAGAATACATGTTCTTCTTGCTCCAACAACTACTCCATGTTAACGAGGACGTTCCAATTGGTTGAAAAGCTAGAAGAAATAATTTATTTTGATCATCTTCCATGGCTCCCATTTTTGGAGCCATGGCCGAACCTATGCCCCTCTTCTTTCTCTTCTTCTTTTTGTTTTTTTTTATTTTTTTGTTCTTTCTTTCTCTTGAATAAAATGATGACTTCTCCCACATATATATACATATATAATTCTTACACTCATGTGAGGGGCACATGCCCTTTTTCTAAATTTTTCTAGAAATTTCCTTCTTTTTCTTGAATTTTCCTAAAATGGCCAAAGAAGACTCATTGTCTTCTTATATAAACTTTAGTCCATGTATTTTTATTATTATTTATAATTAATCCCCCTTCTCCAATTTCTAGAGTTTTCTTCCCTTTTTTCTTGAAAATTAATAAAGATGCCCCTTTTGTCTTCCCATGCAAGCTTTGGCCCTTTCAGGACTTTTCTTGAACTTTTGTAAGATTACTATTTTGCCCCTAGCCTTTTAAAATATTACCAAGAACCATTTGCGAATTTCCCTTTTTACCCTTAACCTTTCTCAATATTTCCATACAATAATATTCATAACCAACTTGTACATTAAAATAATTTTGGAAGATGGTCATTCCCTTAACTTTTCCACGACTACCTTGAAATATCCGAACGTATAAAATACGGGATATAACATCCTCCCCCCCTTTAGAACATTCGTCCTCGAATGTTCAACAGATCTTGTGGGGTCTTATAGCACTTCGGGGGGTCCCTTTTTTTTCGAGTCCATTCCTTGTCCCTCACTCTATTCTCCTTATACTCGAACTCCTGGGTCTTACACGAGTCCTCATTCCGTGTCGTAGGTTTCCTAATCCACTGCACCAACTCGTTTCTACTTCTTTCATGTATCCTCTTGATAGGCCGATGTGCTTTAAACTTTGGCTCTAGGCTAATAAGTTTCCTTCCTTTGGACATGAAGCCTATAATATGTTCTCCCCCCCTTTAAGGGGTTCCTTATATGCCAACAGTCCTTTTATGAAATCTTGGTCTATACCTTATTCCTCATCTCTCTGAGGTTTCTTACCTTTCACATTTTTCGACACTTTGATCTCTTCGTTCTCATCTACTCACTCCCTTTCCTTTCCAAGTGTCGTTGTACTAGAATCTCCACTCTTAACCTATAGTAAAAATAATAGCAGATTACCTGGTAACACTTGTACTATTTATTTTTGTCGTCTCTCGAACTTCGGTACCCTTGCGTGATCAATGCCTTTCCTTACCGTAGCTCCGGTTGCTAGGGCACACACGCCACCGATGCCATCATATGTGGAATATCCCACACATTCATATATACATATGTATATTTTTACTATCAACTAGCCCATAAAATATCTCTGAACGCTATTCAAGCCTATCTGTTATATCCCGTGTTTTCGCACATTTAGAAAATTAGAAATAATCTTGACTTGTATGAAATAAAGTCATAATTGATTACATCTAGCACATGAGTTATTTGTGAAAGAATATTAATGTGAAAGTGTCGGCGAAGGTTAAGGGAAAAAATTGGAATTTCGGAAATTAGTTTCGGGAATTGTAAAACAAGGATTTAAATCCATTGGGCCAAGAAAAATTGAAGAGAAAAATTTGGGCCCAATAATAGGGGGTGGCCGGCCATGCCAAGGCCCAAGCCTTGGTTAATTAATTCCCCATGTGTTAAATAATTATAGGGGTCATATTCTTTAGAAGGTTCAAGAATTGAAAAGAAGAGAAAACAAAGAAAAACAAGAGCAAAGAAAAGAAGAGGGTTCGGGTTTGGCCATGGAAAATTGACTCTCAAAAGTCTTGCTTCTAAAATTTTGTTCTTGTTGAATTCCTACTAAACTAAGTGCCCTCTTCAACTTGGTGTAGTTGTCTTGGAGGAAGAAGCACTTGGATCCTCAATTTTATCACCTATTCAAGTGAAGAAGACTAGGGAAAAAGGTAAGAAATTATCCCTTGTTCTTGTGTTATGAAGTCATGTTTATGTTGTAGTATGTAGAAATGAATTGATTGTATGGAAATATGGAAGTTTGCAAAGTGGGTAGGAGATATAGTATATGGTCGTGTGTGTATATATGTTGTATAATTATGGTGAGTTTAAATTATGTCATATTCTAGTTGTGATTGTGGTAAAATGCATATTGGGAATGAAATTGATAGAAGTGGTTAGTGGGGTGTTTGGCCGTGTCGTTTGGAGTGTGTGGAATGGAAATGGATTAAGTTTGTTTAATGTGTTATTATGATACTTGCAATGTATATGGAGATAAAATGATATAAGTTTGTATCGAAATGGAATATTGAAGCTTATGTCGTTTTAGTACGATTTTACGACATTATGAAAATGAAGTTATTAGGTTGCTAATTATGACAAGTATTGATGAACTTGGAAGAAGGAAACATGTTATGAATACGTATGCCAAAGATTAGGAGTTTTGGATAAATTATGACTTTGGCGGAAAGTTTGTATATTATGTATATGGTGTGTATAATTTGAGGAAAACGATATGAAATGCTTCTAAACTATGTTGTGGTGATCTAGATTGATAATGAATGTGAAATCGTTGAGATTAGTTTGAAAGTTAAGGTTATGGCATTATGTCTGCAAGTAGAACTAGTTGTGCCATATTGTGTTTCTAGTGTTTGTTGTTGATGTTGATGTTGTTGTTTGGGTTGTTGTTGATGATTGTGAGCCGAGTTGAATTCTCGGGGGTGCTATATGTATAGGGGAAGTGCTGCCGAAATTTCGGTAGACAAATATGAGTTGAATTGAATTCGTAGCATCTATAGCTTACAATTGGTAAATGTGACCATTTGCAGATTTTCGACGAAACGGAGAGTGAGCTTGGATAGGCTTAAAAAGCTCAAAAGGTGTGTAAAGCTACCCCGATCCTTCTTTTGGCATGCCTAAGTGTATTAGGATCGAATTCGGGCCTCGAAAGACTTTCTGCCCCTCGGAATCCGCAAGTGAAAATATCACTTTTTCTTTTAGTAAGATTGAACTCTTTTGGTATGTTTTCTTGGAAATTATGCAAACCTTCTCTACACTCCTTGGAAAGCTACAGAATGCCCGTAGAACCTTTATAGGTGATCCCATAACCTTAAAGGGCGTAATTTGGACCCATCGCCTTGCTTGTCCCGAGGTGGGCCCACTATTCCCGGTTTTGCCCTTAATGTACTTAAGTCTTCTTTTCGCATAGTTCTTAAAAGAAACGTTTTGACTACCATTCTAATTACCTAACAAACGTTGTTTTAAATATTCCATTAAGTCTGATAAATTGTTTTGATACTCGAAACTCATTTACTATGATTCCTTCCGACTTCATTGGATCAGTTTGTCTTTGATATGCCTCATCGAGTCTATGGAAACATTCATGATATTTTGATTGCATTAGTCTCTCACTACTCCATTCGTGGATGCCCCAATGTTTCCCACACTGAGCCCGGGCCAGGATATGTTGTCAAGCGTGATCCTTTGCATTGTTCGCCGTGCCTCGATGTGAGGGGGCAGGTATACGCGTACATGGGTTTGTGGAGTATGCTGTGCCATGTACGCTTGTTCTGATATGATTTGCTATGGCCATCTGATATGATATAATATGTGACGGGGTTATGCCCCATTCTGATTCTTCTGTGTTGTGGCACCAGCGTCGGGAGGGTGGCCACGTTCTGTCTACCGAGTCCCTTGGCAGGGGCCGGATTTGATATGACATATGTTTCTGTACACACTCTGCATGTTTTGAAATTATGTATCTGATACTTTGGATTTTTCTGTTTATTTTTGTACGTTCTATACCAGTTATGATTTTGTTTCTGCAACTCAGGCTTTACATATTCAGTACATATTTCGTACTGACCCCCTTTCCTCGGGGGCTGCGTTTTCATGCCGCGCAGGTACCGACGACAGGTTTGCTGATCCGTCCGCTTAGGATCTCATTCTGCTATTTTTGGAGCGCTCTTTTATTCAGAGCCATCTTTTGGTATAGTCTGTCACTTCTATATATGTATATTCTCGTTCATAGGTACGGCGGGGCCCTGTCCCGTCATATGATTCTGTCGGTCTGTTAGAGGTCTGTGGACATGTTTGTGGGTTGCGATCTTTCTGTACAGCTATGTGTATATGTTGTGTTTGGGCGATCCCATTCGCCGCCGCGGCCGGTCCGCATATATTTAAATGTTACTCTGTTGGCCCTGTGTGGCCTTTGTTGGTATTTTCTGCGTGCAGGGTATATGGGATAGTCCGTAAAACAAAGGAAACTCTACCGAAATTTTTCTGAAGATTATCTAAATTGGAACTAAAGCCTTGTCGGCTTCTGCTATATACTAGAATGTGATTTAGTGCCCAGATCGGGCACTAGTCACGGCCTACGGGGTTGGGTCGTGACACTATCCTGATTCCCGAGCTATGACGCACTCTTTATCTCTTCGCTGAGCTAGTCTGCCTCGTTCTACGCATCTTCTTATGGTCTCCAACCATCCCATATGCTCTAGTTTCCCTTAGGCTACCCTAACTTCTCATTTGTCTATTATGTCCGAATATGTAGAATTTCTTGTAAACTTCCCAGGGGGGTCACCCATCCTCCCACTTTAGCACGCTTAACCTCGAAACTTTGGTGGAATTCAGTGCCTTAATGCTGCTATAATCGCATCCACTTCCTCGTATGACCTTTATTACCTGATCTGGAGCAAGTCGAGGTTTCACAGACTTCGAGGAATTTTCGTAACACGTCCTTTCTTTTACAATTACCGTTTTTGCCCTTCATGATTTCCAATGTTCACCTTCCGCCTGTGTGTACGGCTACCTCCTATCCTGAACTTCCAGTTTCCTGATAGTGGTGATCGCACCTTCATCGTCACGCCAGACCCATAGGTCCTCTAGAACAACACATCCCATTTATTGTCTGTTTACGACATTCCCTTTCCATGTTTCCTTCTGTTAAGCGTATCCATTCTAGTAGAATCTCCTCCACCACTCCTACTATTCAAAATCTCTGTGACTTGCCATATCTTCACTCGCCTTTTTCCGTCGCTACTAGGCATCTGCGAAAATCAACGATTAGTATCAGGAATCTTATTTCCTATGACTTGGCTCTATCGCACGATCTAAGACAGAAAGAAGGTCAATAATCCCTAGATGCCCCGCAGCCTACTGTTTATAAATGTGGCCGGCTTCACACCCATAAACAGGACTCTACTGGACACGACTTTGCAGACAACCCTTAGACCGACCTGCTCTGATACCACTTTGTCACACCCCGACTCTACTAGGGTGTGATGGGCACCCGACCCTTACTTAGGGCCGAGCGAACCCTCCGACTCCTATTACATACATAATCTTTTGAACCTCTAAATCAAGTATACATAATAAAGCTTACTGAAATATTCTTTTTGTTACTTTCAAATCAAATAAAATCTGTAACCGTGTAAAACATATATCATAACACAAACTGACACATCGGCTGATGGAGCCGCAGACAGACTGACTCCCGATACCCACAACTCTGTCTGCAAAGTCTCTACATCGAACAAGACATCATAGCATAGTACACTGACTCGGTTACACTCCAGGGCCAAGTGGAGCTCGCCAACTTCGCTGGAACATTTTCTATAATAGCTTCAACTCATCTGGGTGTACCTGCGCAGCATGAAACGCAGCCCCCGAAGAAGAGGGGTCAGTACGAGCAATGTACTGAGTATGTAAGGCATAATGATAACATAATACAATGGACAGAACATGAACAACAATATAATAAGAAACATATGGAATGTATAAGAAAAAGTACGACTGTAACTGCTTGCCTCTTAAGGCAGAATCATGCATGCTCACTTTCACTTTCATGTATACATATCCATATAGCTGCCCGCCTTAGCGGTGACTGCCCGGCCGTATAGGCGCGGTGTATCCGTATAGTTGCCCGCCTTAGCGGTGACTGCCCGCCTTAGCGGTGACTGCCCATGTTATATCCTGCATTTTCGAACGTTGAATTATTTGTAAGCTGAGGTGGGGCCCACACGTCAAGATTTTTTTTGGGACATGTGACAAATTATATGAATCACATATGTGAAGTTAAACACAACTCAAGAAGGACCTTTGGGCCAAATCAAAGTAGAAGCCCTCCAAAAGGACAATTTAAGGAAGCATTTTCGGATGATCTGACTTCTAGGGGCAAAAACGGTATTATAAGTTTGAAATTTGGGAAAACGTCCAGAAATAGAAGTTGTAGATAATTGAATTATCTTTCCATCCATAGGTCGTAGGCCCTCATACGATATCGGGATCAAAAGTTATGACCGTTTTACTGAACGAACATCCAGTCAGAAATTTTAACCCTGCGCGAACGCGCCCAGAGGGGGCGCGAACGCGCAGAAGGAAATCATTTAACTCTACGCGATCGCGCCCGAAGGAAGCGCGATCGCGATGAGCATTTTTCCAGCTGCTTCTGGCAGCTTCCAAAACAATTATAAAGAGGGGGAGACCCCCTCATTTTCAGTCCAAAACCACGAACACCACCCCAAAAATCCCAGAAAATTTCCCAACTTTCCACCACCAAATTTTAGCCCAAACCAGGTATAATTTCCCAATTTCAGTCCGGATAGCGTATAGTTTTCACTGCAGAATCGTATGGCAGTGCGTTGTGGCATAAAACTAAGGTGAAAAGGGGAAGATAAAACAATATTAAAAGGATAAAGGTATGAATCTCTTCCTATTTGTGTTAATACTAGTTTATTTACGAAGAAGACGCGATTAAATAATTGTATACTGAGTTAATTACTTATAAAAGTTGGAAAACAGCGTGTGGGCTGTTTTATGGAATATGTTGATATGAAAAAGGATATTATTGATGTTGGTATTGTTGTTGTGTTGTTGAATGCTGAATTAAAAATTTGGGTTAGGCATATAAGCAGGGGAGATGCTGCCCAAATTTCTGTAGACAAATAGTAAATGTGACCATTTGTAGATTTTGAGCGAAACGGGAATTGAATTTGGACAAGCGTAAGACGCAGCTAAGGTATGTAAAGTCTTTCCCTTCATTCTTAGGCATGTTCTGAACATAATAGGCTCGGCCGCAAGCCTTAAATACGACTCCGTTTCTCGGAATTCGATATGGAAATCTGCTCCAATTCCTTCAGTAAGATTGAAACTATGTCCTTATAAAATATCTTTAAAGTATGCTTTTGTACGAAACCTTCCTAAACGGAGTCGGAATACTTTCGAATGATTATGGATGACCTCATAAGGTCTTTTATCAGTAATTTATGTATCTTGCCTCAAGTTGGTCCGAGGTGGGCCCACGGAGCCCCGATACCCCGTGAATGATCTAAATTGCCTCATTTCCGTCCGTTTTTCACAGGCAACATCTGAACTATCATTTTGAAAATAATATGATTGTTTTTATATAAATCTCACAATATGGTTTTGATATCTGAAAATCTAGTTCGGGTTATGATCTGTCGTGCCTCCCCAAGTTTCGTGTAGGTGCGTAGTTTGAAAACTATCTGAATACTTTGATTCGATCTGCCAGTTGGCCTATTTCTGTTCCGTTGAATCTGTACGACGATCTGTACGTATGTGGTTTTTCATTAATCAGTTCGTGCATGTGCTATGATTCCTTTCACCGGATCCCGGGCTGGTATGTATATCGTGCGGATGGGCTGCCGAGCCCCATATGTGAATTCCGAAGTATGATGTGTCCGGTTCCGGAGTACTGTGGTATATGTCCGTCCCCGATTACCGAGGATATATTATGAAGTATGATGTGTCCGGGCTCGGGGTGCTGTGTTATTTGTCCGCCCCCGGGTACCGTGGTTGTGTTATGATGTATGACGGAGATCGGAGAAGAATTTCTGATATATGTTGTGTTGTGGTGTCAATGGCAGGAGTGGTGACCACGTTCCTGTACCCTATATACGATTCTGTCTGTCCGTCTGGATTATCTGTCCGACCGGTTATGATTCTATCTGTCCGTCTGGATTATCTGTCCGACCGGTTATGATTCTGTCTGTCCGTCTGGATAATCTGTCCGACCGGTTATGATTTTGTCTGTCCGTCTGGATTATCTGTCCGACCGGTTATGATGCTGTCTGTCCGTCTGGATTATCTGTCCGACCGGTTATGATTCTGTCTGTCCGTCTGGATTATCTGTCTGACTGGTTATGATTCTGTCTGTCCGTCTGGATTATCTGTCCGACTGGTTATGATATTGTCTGTCCGTCTGGATTATCTGTCCGACTGGTTATGATTCTGTCTATCCATCTGGACTATCTGTCTGACTGGTTATGATTCTGTCTGTCCGTATGGGTTTGGATTCTGTATGTCCGTATGGATTTTGATTCTGTCTGTCTGGACCATGATTCTGTCCGTCTGTCGGGACTATCGCTCTGTCCGTCCGGCTTATGATTCTGCCTATTATATTTCTGTGCTTCTGGTCCAGATCATGATTATGTTTGATATATTTCTGCTTTACATACTCGGTACATTTTTGTACTGACCCCCGGTTCTTCGGGGGCTGCGTTACATGCCCGCAGGTACAGACGCCCCTGGAGATACGCCGCCAGTTTAGGGCATCGGTTCTGCAGTTTGGAAGAGCTCCCTTTGATCCGGAGCGTGTACTTTTGGTATATATCTTTTGTCTTCTGTATTTTCTGTATGTATGGTTACTCTGGGTACGGCGAGGCCCTGTCCCGTCATCTGATTCTGTATGTCTGTAGAGGCCTGTAGATAGATATGTGGGTTACGGGTTACATCTGTTCCGGTAGGTACGAACGATCTTGCGACTCCGTATGTATGTTAGCCTCATCGGCTTATCTGTGGATTTCAGTATGTTCAGGTTTGCACATGTGTACGCATGCCGTATCTGTATTAGCTCGAAACTGTAAACACTTATTTTGAAAACAAAAAAAAAATTGTATAATACGCCAATTCTGATAAGTAGGTACGTATGGGTATCCAGTTAGGATACCAATCGCGGCCCACGGGGTTGGGTCATGACAGCCCAGCCGTATAGGCGCGGTGTAATCATCCATAGCCGCCCACTAGTGGTGTCTGCCATGCCAAAAGGTCATGGTGTATCCGTATAGCTGCCCGCCTTAGCGGTGACTGCCCGTGCCATATAGACACGGTGTTATTATAAATCATAAGCATGCATAAGAGCCCAACCAAACGCTATAACTTTATCGGAGTGACGTAAGGTCGGTAACCTCCGATTACATTATGGAATAATCAAGATCGTCATGCCTCACCTTGAAGGGACTAGTATTGTAAGGCGAGACTATCAATGAAGAATAGCATTAAGAGAATACATAGAATAAGATCATAAGCCTCATAAAACATCAATTCATACACTTTGGAGTCTTTAGAAAATAGAGTCATAACAAGGAATGGAGTTGAAATTAAGACTAGCTCATTGTTCTTATATTCATATTGAATCCTTAACTTAAGACTTTTAGACATGAAACCATTCTTGTTATAATCATCATAGACATATGCTCATCTTTGACAACATCGTTTTCATTACACAAACATGTCCATCGTTGTAGTCATAAAAGCTTACAAAATCATGAACCTTTGTTTTGGAAAAGTATAGGCATTTTGGAAAACATTAGCGGGTTATTAGGAAGAGAATCATGCCATAGCATCATAAACTTCTAACCTTTGAAAACAAGGAAAACATGGAAATACTTATGAAATCATAACATCAGGATCATGTCTTTGAAAGAAAGGGACGAGCCTTAACATACCTGTGCCGCGCCTTACTAGCTATGCTTATTCGTCCAACTTCTTAGTATACATTCAAGAAGATCGACGCAATCATTAGATTCATTACCACACACACCTTTCTTGGTATCTCAATTAAATTCACTTATGACCTGCTGAAATTTCAGCAGCATCTCCCCTGTAAATAGGCCATCCCCGAGAATCTATCTCGTCTCAAATCATCAACAACAAACCCGAGAATTCAACTCGGCCAAACCAACAACAATACTAGCAATTATTCTAGCAACACTTCAATATTCAATTCTATTCAATTCAAAACAATTTAATCAACATACTACTCCATCCAACACCTTCCAAATTTAACAAAACCAATGACAACCCATTTCCTTCTCCCAAATTTAATCACAACAACCCAACTTACAATCTTCCAAACAAATGTCTCACTTCCAATTTCATGAATTACATTTACAACCTACACATCAGCAACATTATTCCTACAAACACAAGAATCATACTAATGTCACACTAACTCCTTCCATGATCCACAAACAATCATAACTTCATTTCTAACCATTTAATCCCCATTTAACATCATGGAATTCATAACACAACAATTAAAATACTTAGTAAAATCAATTCATCATTTCTCCACAAATGCAACTATATTCGGCCAACACAACTACATGTATATCTTCAGGAATTCTTCATCCATGTCTATACATTACAACAACAACCAATTTACTACATAAAATTAATCCATTCTTCTAGCACAACATCACACACACACACGGCCAACACTATGCACACTCGGCCACATTCACAACTTCCATATTTCTATGAATTCCATTCATTTCCACATACCACAACATACACAAACATCCATAACATATAAAAGATGATGAATTCTTACCTTTTTCCTTTAACTCTTCACTTAGCTATGATTTGCAACTTGCAAGAATACATGTTCTTCTTGCTCCAACAACTACTCCATGTTAACGAGGACGTTCCAATTGGTTGAAAAGCTAGAAGAAATAATTTATTTTGATCATCTTCCATGGCTCGCATTTTTGGAGCCATGGCCGAACCTATGCCCCTCTTCTTTCTCTTCTTCTTTTTATTTTTTTTATTTTTTTGTTCTTTCTTTCTCTTGAATAAAATGATGACTTCTCCCATATATATATACATATATAATTCTTACACTCATGTGAGGGGCACATGCCCTTTTTCTAAATTTTTCTAGAAATTTCCTTCTTTTTCTTGAATTTTCCTAAAATGGCCAAAGAAGACTAATTGTCTTCTTATATAAACTTTAGTCCATGTATTTTTATTATTATTTATAATTAATCCCCCTTCTCCATTTTCTAGAGTTTTCTTCCCTTTTTTCTTGAAAATTAATAAAGATGCCCCTTTTGTCTTCCCATGCAAGCTTTGGCCCTTTCAAGACTTTTCTTGAACTTTTGTAAGATTACTATTTTGCCCCTAGCTTTTTACAATATTACCAAGAACCATTTGCGAATTTCCCTTTTTACCCTTAACCTTTCTCAATATTTCCATACAATAATATTCATAAATAATATTCATAACCAACTTGTACATTAAAATAATTTTGGAAGATGGTCATTCCCTTAACGTTTCCACGACTACCTTGAAATATCCGAACGTATAAAATACGGGATATAACACTGGAAGCTCATCTAGAAATACCTCTGGAAAACCTTTGACCACAGGGACAGACTGAAGGGTTGGTAAATCTGCTTGCACATCCTAAACTCGAACTAGATGATAAATATACCCCTTGCACATCCCTGAATAATGCCTACACCACCCCTTGACGGACACTCTCTCATCACGTGGCCTGGCTGGCCACAACCATAACAACCATCCGATCCAAATCAACACTTTCTGGAATATAATCTACTGCACTGGGCACACCACGGTATAGGTGTTCTAATTCGTCCTGACTCTGGTCTATGCTGAAAACCTTATGCTCTAGAACTCAGACCCACTCCTGAATAAGAAGATCGATGAATCTAAGGCCTGGAAACAGCGGAGGTGCACTCCCTGGTGAATGAAATAGGTACCGGGAATGCTGTTGTCTCCATCTTCCTCTGAACTCACTAGCAACGTCTAAAGATCTAGCCCTCTTACCATGGCCTCGGTTACCTTCACACTCTATTCCCAGCTGACGCTTACGATCTTCTAGATTCTGGGCATATACCTATATATAGGAAATATCCATACCTGGCTATAACGCTGCTTTCGTGCACTCATCAATCAAATGTGGCCCTAGACCAGCCACAAATTGATGAACTTGATCATCTATCTCAGCCACCATAGCTGAGGCATATCTAGCCAAGGAGTCGAAGTGTACACAATACTCCTAAACACTCATACTGCCCTGTTCAATACGCAAAAACCTATTTTCTCGGGCCCGTCTTACTTCCGGTGGTAAATAATGACTAATAAAAGAATCTGAAAACTCTGGCCAAACGGCTGGAGGAGCATTCTTTCCTCTAGACAGCTCCCATGCCTGATACCACTGCACTGCAATATCACGGAGCCTATAAGATGCCAGCTCTACTAACCCGACCTCATCAGCATGCATAACCCTCAAAGTCCACTGCATACTATCAATAAAGTCCTGAGGATCCATATTTTGCTTTAACACCGAGAACTCTGGAGGATCTAACCCAAGGAAAGTCTTAAACCTCGCACTACCAGCTCAGTCTCCCTGATCAACACCAACTCCCTGTTGCTGAGCCTGAGCATCTACTAATCTAGTCAATAATTGTATAACATCTTGCATATCCTGGCCCGGTGCATCTGGCTGAGGAACTGGGGGCACTGGGGCAGCTGCTGGAGACGGTGTATGCGAAGTCTGAGATGGACTCTCACTCTAGGACTCGCCCCGAGCTCTGGTAGCCCACTGAGTACGGCTAGTAGCCTCACTAGCCACTCTTTTTCCCTTCTGGGCGGCTGTAGCTCTCTTGCGAGGCATCGCTAAAATCAGAACAAACTATTAGAAAGCGAACTCTTAACACACGGCTCTATCGCACGATCTAAGGGAGAAAGAACGTCAATTTCCTAAATGTTCTGCATCCTCCTGTTTATAAGTGTGGTGCATGACACACCCATAAAAAAGACTCTACTAGACATGGTCTGTAGACAACCCTAGGACGGAACTGCTCTGATACCACTTCTGTCACGACCCAAATCGATGGGCTGTGATGAGTGCCTGATCTCTAGTGACCAAACATCCCTATACCCGTATTTGGATAACCCTGCATACTAAGAGCCCACTAGCAACTCAATCTGGACTAAGATGACTCATGAAAGGATAACATCAAAGGCTATGCATATGCACATATATATCTACTGATGATAACAATGCAAGCCGACTAGGCTGCCACCTGATCTGTACACAAAAGAATAGGAGCCGACACGGCTACGTCACATGTCATCTACACATAACTATCTATAGACCTCTACTGGAATAAAAGCTATAGAATGGACGTGACAGGGCCCGTCATACCCATATGCATATCTATCTCTCAAAAGTAGCATACCCAAATGAACTGTTGCTCCGGATCAAGTGGAGCACACTGACCACCGCTGGATGAATATCCTATGGAGCTAGACCGCCTGTCTGTCAACCTGTACCTGCGGGCATGAACGCAGACCCTGAACAATAGGGGAGTCAATACGGACTATGTACTGGGTATGTAAGGCATAAGAGGAACATATAAATAAGAATCATGAAACTCATAACAATTTGACTATCTAAATGCATCTGTATGACTGAAGATACTGTATAATATGCATGCTATTCTTAAAAAAATCATATAATAGTGCCGAGGAACATACGGCCCGATCTGTATCTCATCTAATCCTGCGTCCGGGACAATAATCATCTCATGCTGCCCACTAGGGGTGCTGTCATGATCCATATGCCACCCACCGTAGTGGTGCTGCCCGGCCGTGTAGGAACGGTGTTACTATCATTATCCATATGCTGCCCAACATAGTTGTGGTGCCCGGCCATGTAGGCACGGTGTAAGAAAATAGTTGTACATATATGTATATATATAATGTATGAAAGACTCATGAAAAACATACTCAGGATTACTCTAGATAACAAGATCTTTAGAAGTCATGAACATAAATATAAGGAATCAAGGATACGATGAATCCTGTACCATCTAAGAGTAGAGTCTTTGGAACTCGCTCGCTTACTTGTTTGTTCAGACAATAAGGATCATGCCAAAAGAATAAAAGGGACAACCTTAACATACCTTGAAGCGTATCTACTCGTCCAACGTCTACTTCTTGAACTTGTAAGTCTATAACCAAGATAACATAAGCCACAATTAGACACTTTATAACACTTACCATCCAATTTAAGTGAAAAGGGGACTTAACGAGGTCTGGACAACATCCCTTTCATAACTCAATAATTCCTCAATCTTCCAATTTAACTAAAATATCAACAACAATACTAACAACAACCTTATCAATACTTACATATCAAAATATAATCAATTCTCCTCCAAATCATCCCTCAAAATAACCGTCAAGTCCAACTCTACTCTTATTCAACTTACAACTTTCTTAACTATATTCCCTTTACTTAAAACCACTAAAACTCTTGATAATTAACTCAAACATAAAGGTAAGAACCATATACATACCTTGAGAGGCTTAGGATTCCAAGAATCAAACTTCAACTCCAATTCCAAAGCTCAACAACTTCTACAAAACCCTAGAAGCAATCTTCTTCTTCACTAGCTCAGGTTTTATGGGGCTCGGATATTGCTAAATCTTCACTAGTATGATGGAAAATATAGATAGGAAATATTCTAGGGCCTTCTCTGATTTGGGAGTGAAAATAATGAAAATAAAACGTGAGGGTCAACTATATATAGATGGAACTAGAAAGTTGCAGAGGTGCGGTTTGACTTGCGGGTCGACGACGGCGGCGTGTCGACGGCGTGCATTGATGCCACTGTCGACATGTCGACTATCCGTCAAAGGGGAATAGTTTTTTTAAAGTTCCCTGAGTCCTTTCTGCTGCAACGATTCAATTTGTTTAGCTTTTAATCCTATCATATTGCGAAGAACATATTTTCATACTTTGGCACCCACGAGGAAAGCACTTAATAACTCAAAAACTCGAGTGTGAATCTCCATACTAAGGGTATAAACCACTCATAAGCCAAGGACCGCTTTCGACAAAAATAAAAGGTGTAAAAGTCATTGGGTTGGTTCCCGCAAGGTTTAAGTGTGAATTGAGTTATTAATGGATAAGCTACTTAAGTTAACGACCTAGAGTTGACCATGGTCAACACTTGGTTAGGATGACCTTGTATCAATATTTTGAAAGTTCCAATGAGTTAGTATGATGATTTTGAACTTGTCCACAAGTTTTCGTGAGGCTCCGAAGAGTTTCAGATGGGTTTGGGTTTTGTCGCGCTCTTATTCGATGTTTTCACCATAGGTATTTGGATAGAAAGGGCTCTAGATTGATCAAACGACCTTTTTATTTAGTGAGGTTTGAAGCATTAGATCTGTATCATAATTACAAAGCAATAACAAAAAGAATCATCGCGTTTCGCCAACGTATGAGGAAGGTATGCCCTTTTTCGCTCGGGCTGTTCCAGCAGGTCCGCTGTAGCGGACCGGCAGCCATGATTATTTTATGGTCTATCAATGGTGGGTGGAAATCCTAGAACCCTAGAATTAGTAAACCCTTAAGTAATTGGTGGGTTGTTGATTTTGTTGTTGATTAATCATCTAGGAGTATATATTATCACTTTCTAGGAAGGGAATTTGATTTCTTATGGTTGAAATTTCATGTTGAGACTTAGGGTTCTAATAAAAATGGAAAATTTATCCTAATTTGAAAGTGTAAATTGATTATAAACCCTTGAATTGAAGGTTAATGATTGTAGAGATAAAAGTTACGATAAATTCACCTTTAAAGGATGGTTTCATCCATTGAAAAAGGTAGAAGTAAGTGGGTCTTCTTCCCCAAATTGTTGTTCTTGTTTATTTACATGGTTTGTTGCTTACATAGCATCATATTGTTAGACTTTGACCGTTATGAGGCGCTTCGGAAATAAAAGACTCGTGCGGAGTAGTTCGTGGCTCCTGTTCTGCATTTGAGGTAGGTTACGACTTACTTTAGTTAGACTTTGATTAGCGAATCAAATGTGTTGCATAGAATTGACGGGAGAAAGCATGATTAGGTCTTCGGACATGGTGTGTTAGTTGGATAGTAGCTAGGTTGGAATGACTTCTGATTTTGTGGGCTCGTCGCCATTACTTTATGTACTGAAATATGAGGTGTAGTTGTATTCATGCTGTGGTGATTCGGGATGGATTTCTATTAGGTGGATTGTTGTTGATGGTGGCTCGTTGCCCTGTTATTGTGATTAGACTTATTACCTAAATTGTCATGCTGTACTCAGTTGTCTCTTATTGTGACACATATCATCAGAGAAAGGAAGGATAATGAGTTTAGACTTGAATTGTGATATAAACTTATGACTGTACGTAGATGAAAACTTGATGTATAATTTACTGTTGATGATAATATATAGAAAAATGGAGCATCTTGGTGATACAAGACTTAGTTATGAGGCGTACTTGCTATATGTGGAGTAAAGAGGGACATAGACTTTTATGTTGGTTGAGATGGTTTGTATGATTCATTTCATGGTTGAGTTGATCTAAGTCTTGATATGACTTATGGCTTGGTGATTTGTACCTTCACTATTGCTTTATTGATTTGCATTGATTTACCATGTTTAGCCTCATTTATGCATTCATAGATACATACATTATGGAAATGATTCGGAAACGATTCATGGAAGACTTGTGGCATGATGCCTTGTGTTTGACATTGTTATTGCTAATTGTTCATAGTCCATACATACTAATGAACTCGATTACGTTGAGACATACATTGTGAAGTGAAATTCGTGAAGAAGTTAATAAAATCTTCTTGTTGAACGTGTGATGCTATTTGATACATGGTACTTGATAATCTCTCATTAAAATTGATGTAACAACATATATATATGTGTGTGTGTGTGTGTGTGTGTGAAAAGGTGCATTTGACCAGGGGTGAGGATGTGACCTAGATTATGAGCTCGTGGTTTGAGGTTTGTTTCGGAAACGAGTGGTACATGATGTGGATCCGCATCCGAGGTTCGTTTCGGAGAGGAGTATTTAGGGCTCAGGTCCGATGAATATATGGAACGAGTGGTACATGGATACCATGGGTCCCCTGCAGGTCATGACTACTGAGCAATGGCATCAGTTAGCATGTATGTACTTCGCACCACATTTGCATTGCATTGCATGCACTTCATCATATTTTGTATTGTACATCATCACATTTTATTCTGCATTATGATATGCTCGTTTGGTTGTGATTTTGGTAAGGATGTTAAATGTCTATGTTGATATAAATATGACCATTGACTGAGTTAAATTATGGATTAGTGACTCTACCTAGGGGCGGAACTTGGACTTGCGATTATCAGGTGAGATTATTGAGACTTGAAAGACTTGTGGTTTAGAAGCTCCATCTTTGGTTGTGTCTCTTTTATGGGATATTCTGTGACTTGGATTTGAGTATTAATTGCCTATTTGTTTATCGTGTTGATTTTATGCTTATATAAATAAACTAATCTTAGTCGGCCTATGATGCTTACCGGTACATAGTGTTGTACTGATACTACCTTGCTGCACCCTTTTTGAGTGTAGATTGTGTTCTAGGGATTTCATCCAGACTGCATCTCTAACTTGAAGCTAGTTAGCTTGATCGGATCCGAGGGTGAGCTTCTATCCATGCCATGCCACCTGAAAATCTCTCCTTCCAGATGTCTACTTTCATTTCAAACATTATTTGATATTATATTTGAGATATACTTCATTCTTTAAACATTGTTGGTTAGAGTCTTTATACGATGACTTTCAGATTCTGGGCATGTAATAGTTACACTTTCGCACTTGTATCATTTATTAGGTATGGCCTGGTATGGTACAAGATCCAGTTGTGACTTGAAGTTTAGCATTATGGGTTGTAATTTAGACCCGATTATTTTGGTTGCATAATCTTGCAAAGAAAAGAACATTGGATAGGTTAATCTCCACTATTACGAAGGGAATAATTGGTATCTGACTGTAACGACCCTCCCGGTCGTTATAGAAATCTTGGCCACCTTAGCCGGTAACACCTCTCCGAGAGTAGAATGAACTAATAGAAACTTAAATGTAGAAGTCCAAGAACTGAAAACTTGGCTTGTTTGTGATTATTGTTTGGTTGTATTGAGTCCACTTGGGGGGTGATATAGAAAATTAGACCTCCATCGGGGATACCAAGGCCATGGGTGAGTCTGTATGGTGTTTTTACATTAATGTACATGTTTTGTTTGTGGGTGTGAGGCCTCGGATGAAGTGTTGGGTGGTAGAGTGAAAAACTGTGAGAAATAGCGAGCTTACTGCCTCAGTGGGACCGCTGTAGCGGAAAAGTAACACTGTGGCGGGACCGCTATAGCGGCGGTCCTCTCGCCGTCGCAGTCATACGAGATTAGGTATATCTACTATGGCAGGCACTGGTGTCACGACCCAACCCCGTAGGCCGTGACTAGTGCCCGAACTGGACACCCGTACATGAACCTAATAAAAATAATCAAACTGAAGCTACGACAATACGGAAACTTATCAAGGAACTCCAAAGTTCGTAACATCGTCATATATAAATATATATTTCCAGATCAACTGTCTCCTGAGGAGTCACAACTAATCATATCATGACATAATAGGCAAGCCGACAAGGCTGCCATCACATATCAATATCATTTACGAGCCGACAAGGCTGCCACTATAGACGAACACCATACCACAGCACATCGTATAGACACAGCTGAACAGAACTCATACACAACCCACACATATGTCTACAAACCTCTAAGAGTATGGATAACGAAATATGACGGGACAGGGCCCCGCCGTACCCCTGGATAAACATATACATATACATCATAAAATCCGAACCAAGAGTCTAGACTCCGGAACAAAGAAGCTCTCTAAGACAGCTGAGTAGAAGTCCTATGCTAAAGGATCACCAAGCCAACTATCTGTACCTGCGGGCATGAAACGTAGCCCCCCGAAGAAAAGGGGTCAGTACGGAATATGTACTGAATATGTAAGGCAGTACTGAATCATAAAACAAGGAAAAGCGCAACAGTAAGCAAGTTTAGAAAGCAACCCGGGAGTAACCTGGCACAACATTTGAAACCATGTCATGTGGTTCCTTACACAAATTCTAGCATATACAATATAAATATAGAATATCCTACTCGTAGCCGCTTCCGGCTAATAACACAATAGTACCTTCGGACGGCCGCTTCCGGCTAATAACACAATAGTCCCTTCGGATTGCCTCTTCCGGCTAATAACACAATAGTCCTTTCGGACAGCCGTTTCCGGCTAATAACACAATAGGCCCTTCGGACGGCCGCTTCCAGCATAATAATGATGGCCCCTTCGGGCAGCCGCTTCCGGCTTAATAATAATGGCCCCTTCGGGCAGCCGCTTCCGGCTTAAAGATATCATAATCTAGCTGATCAGGTGGAGCAATAACAATACATATGATATACAGTATGAATATGTAATGAAGTTACAAAACGTTACTTGTCAATATAGTGTGAAACATTTTATAGAAGTCAAGACATGAGTCATCATAGAGTTCCTAAGAATAGAAGCTGGTATATATCGACTATTATCCAACGTACAAAAAGACTGAAGAGGGAAGCTCAATCACTTAAGAGTTCTAACATCAAAAAGTGAATAAGAGTCGTAAATCACACTCGACACTTATGAATAGAATTACCCCAAAGTTCATATCATTTATTACTTAGATCTAAGATATGCCAAAAGAAAGAAGGGACAGCTTTACATACCTGTTGGCGACTATTTGTAAACCAATTCGCCTAGTCACTCTTTTAGCCTATTTAATATAAGAGTAATGTTATCGTTAGTAACTATACTTTCTAGTTCGTAAATCCGTGGCCCATCACTTTATAGAACTTTTTCTTTAACTTATACATTCTCGTTTAGGGTTTTTCCTTATTCAAGGACTTAACGAAAATCGGGCAGCATTTCCCCTATATACTCGCCTAACTCGAATTTTCAATTATTCTCCTGTGAACACAGAAATACCAACAACAGAGATATACATAATAAATTCTCACAATTCAGCCCATAGCAATTCTAACAACCCAACAATTTCTCTTAATCCATTTCAACCCACCATTTCCTATAACATCGATTTCATGCATTTTCTTAATTCCAATTTCGTTAAATCCAATTCTAATAATTCCAATACAATACTATTAACACAATTACATCATAAAATAAGAAAATTTTATCTTGATTTTCTCGAAGGAATTTCTACTCTTAATTGCTCTAATGTCGTAATTTCTTCTTCTCCGACTTAAAATCAAATATTGCTATCACCTCCGGGAATTTGTTTATCACTTGAACTTGATCCAAAATAACAAAAAAAATTATTTTATTCCTCCATCCATGGCTGGCCGAGCAGTCATGGAAATGTTGCACCTTTTTTTTTTCAACTTGCAAATGTAAATGGCAACAATTTGATCATTTGTCATGTATTTTATATGGTGTCCACTTATTGGACACGTGATACCCCCCCCCCCCCCTATGACTCACAAAAATTAACTTGCTGATTTGTTTTTTTGTTTTTTTTTATTTAAAACGGCTGGGGCCCACAATTTAAAAAAAATTAATTAATTAATGAATTAGTCCCTAATCCCTACTTAATAATTTAATCATAATTAATTAATCCCCAATCTCCAATAATATTTCCACACCAAATAAAATTTATAAATAATTATGTTCTAATTTAAAATTGAAATTTAAAGGTTTCTATCTCGTGTCCGAAAATGACTCCGCCCTTAACTTGAGTCGACTTGCTTGCGAATAATTTGACGTATAAATATACGGGGTATAACATCATTCCCCCCTTAAGAACATTCGTCCTCGAATGTTGAACTGGTTCTGAATTCCCAATACTTTCTCAAGTGTTCTCTTGGTTAATTATGCCCTTCACATATCTCTTTCGTTTGTCGATTCACTTTAGTTCATTATAACGTATTCCAGGTCTTTACATATTCATTCTTGTAATATTCCTCTTTTTGTTGCTTTTTGAGGTAATTATCCCACGTCGTTGTCTCTTCTCTTCTCTTTATTTCATAGTTGGTTATCAACTGTATTTCGGGTTGTTCTGCTGAAGTGTTACTATCTCTGTTATCTACATACTGTTCAGTTGTACTATCATCGATTGATTCAATATCCTTGCTTTACTCCGCTGTTACAGTCTGTATTCTGGAATCCTCAGCCTCATGTGTCACTTTCTAACTTTCTTTCAAATGTCTTTAACTATCACTTATTTTTACTTCTTGATCTCGGTCTTTAGGGTTGGCTATCAAATAGGGCTAGGGTCTCCTCATATTATAGCTTTACTGTCATCATGTAACTAATAACCTGCTTGTTCTGATTGTCTCGATTAGATCATTTCGTAATTCCTCTTAACGTAACTGGTAATACTTTAGGCATATTATCTCGTGTTGTTTCTTTATTTTTGACTCAAATTCTTCTATTGCCCCTTTACTCCAATTTGCTCTTAATCCTCTTATCACGCCTCCTATTGCAATCTTTACACAAGTATGTGTAGGTGTTCAAATCAGCTCAGTAAATACCTTAGCGTTGCCTCGCTAGTATTTATGCAGACCCTATATTCTTCTCTTATATCTTTCAACTGACATCAAGGCTCAACTATGGCTTTTGCCCTCAGTACTAATTATATCTCCTTAGTTTTTCCTCAGACCATCTTATACCTTTCTTTGATGTATTCGAAATATCGCAACCACATTGTTGTTACTGAATTCTTACTCTTCTTATCAAGTACTCACTTCGCCTCGCTCTTAGTATACAAGTATTCATGGGCTGCATAACTATTCCTGTACAATTTGTACAAAGTGCATTCAATCTTAGTCATAGTCTTTCCTTCTCCTGGTTTATTCTGCTCTACATATCTTATTGTACCATCGCTTACTTGCTGTCTATTTCGCCATACTCCTTCCCCTTCCTTTATCCACCATTTAGTTTTCTCATATCCCACTATAGGAGAGATTTCCTATCTTTTCTCCTTTACTACTTATATGTCACAATATCATTAGCCAATAACTCCATTTTCAACATCTTAATCTCTAATCCAGTACAGCCTTGCCATTCTTTATGATATCCTTTTAAGTTACTTGTTACCATTCTCTTGTCATATTCTTCCGTTTTATAAGCATCCACCTTCTGATGTCATATTATCTAAGGTCTTTGCCAATAATTCTCAGCACGGTCTCAAATACCATCTTGGTTTTTATCCGTTTATTGCTAGCTTTACTCATTTCTATGGCAATCCTTATGGTGTTCACATTATAGCATGTTCGTAATCCATCCGATAACGTAACACTTCTTAATCTTATTCACAATTCTCAACATGTTTTAATTACACTCCGTGAACTAGGCGTACTTAACCCTTCACCCTTTCTGATCGATCTTACCCTTAGTATCTCACAAGCTGTCTTACTAATACCTTCATAACTTGTCATAATTCTTCCTACTCTGTACTTTCATCTCAATCATACTACTACTTCTTTTTCTATTTCTGGGAAAATTTTGGCAGAGTTTCCTCTGTATTTCTTACTATTCCAGAACCTGCATGCAGGAAATACCAACAATGCCTCACAGGGCCAACATATATACACATATATCCTATCGTATCATAGCCACACAGGGCTCCCAATTTCCAGTAAAAGTATAAAGGTGTCAGGACTTACCTCACATATCGCACCTGGAGATGTACCTGATCCTTTAACGACCTGTCCTGTTATACCTTCCTATCTACTTTCCTATCTACCTTCTCTTTCAGCCTTCAACTTTACATTTCAATCTTATTTCAATATTCTTACCTTATCCGACATGCCTCTGTCGCACCATTGCTTACCTGCGTACTGTGTAGCTTCCAATATCATCGGTCGCTTTCTTCTGTCGATGTCGTTCTTCAGCTGAAATCAAAGGTTAGTATAAGGGATTTCATTTCCTATGACTGGGCTCTATCGCACGATCTTAGATATGAAAGAAAGGTAACATCCTCAATGTACTGTAGCTTCCTGTTTATAGATGTGGTGCACAACACACCGATAAACAAGACTCTACTAGACACGGTATGTAGACACTCCGAGGATGAACTGCTCTGATACCACTTTTGTCACGACCCAACCCTGTAGGCCGTGACTAGTGCCCGAACTGGACACCCGTACATGAACCTGTTAAAAATAATCAAACTGAAGCTACGACAATACGGAAACTTATAAAGGAACACCAAAGTTCGTAACATCGTCATATATAAATTTATATTTCCAGATCAACTGTCTCCTGAGGAGTCACAACTAATCATATCATGACATAATAGGCAAGCCGACAAGGCTTCCATCACATATCAATATCATATACGAGCCGACAAGGCTGCCACTATAGACGAACACCATACCACAACACATCATATAGAAACAGCTGAACAGAACTCATACACAACCCACACATATGTCTACAAACCTCTAAGAGTATCGATAATGAAATATGACGGGACAGGGCCCCGTCGTACCCGTGGATAAACATATACATATACATCATAAGATCCGAACCAAGAGTCTAGACTCCGGAACAACGAAGCTCTCTAAGACAGCTGAGTAGAAGTCCTATGCTGAAGGATCACCAAGCCAACTATCTGTACCTGCGGGCTTGAAACGCAGCCCCCCGAAGAAAGGGGGTCAGTACGGAATATGTACTAAATATGTAAGGCAGTACTGAATCATAAAACAAGGAAAAGCGCAACAGTAAGCATGTTTAGAAAGCTACCCGAGAGTAACCTGGCACAACATTTGAAACCATGTCATGTGGTCCCTTACACAAATTCTAGCATACACAAATTCTAGCATACACAATATCCTACTCGTAGCCGCTTCCGGCTAATAACACAATAGTACCTTCGGACGGCCGCTTCCGGCTAATAACACAATAGTCCCTTCGGATGGTCGCTTCCGGCTAATAACGCAGTAGTCCTTTCGGACGGCCGCTTCCGGCTAATAACACAATAGGCCCTTCGGACGGCTGCTTTCAGCATAATAATGATGGCCCCTTCGGGCTGCCGCTTCCGGCTTAAGGATATCATAATCCAGCTGATCAGGTGGAGCAATAACAATACATATGATATACAGTATGAATATGTAATAAAGTTACAAAACGTTACTTGTCAATATAGTGTGAAACATTTTATAGAAGTCAAGACATGAGTCATCATAGAGTTCCTAAGAATAGAAGCTGGTATATATCGACTATTATCCAACGTACAAAAAGACTGAAGAGGGAAGCTCAATCACTTAAGAGTTCTAACATCAAAAAGTGAATAAGAATCGTAAATCACACTCGACACTTATGAATAGAATTACCCCAAAGTTCATATCATTTGTTACTTATATCTAAGACATGCCAAAAGAAAGAAGGGACAGCTTTACATACCTGTTGGCGACTATTTGTAAACCCGTTCGCCTCGTCACTCTTTTAGCCTATTTAATATAAGAGTAACGTTATCGTTAGTAACTATACTTTCTAGTTCGTAAATCCGTGGCCCATCGCTTTATAGAACTTGTTCGTTAACTTATACATTCTCGTTTAGGGTTTTCCTTATTTAAGGACTTAACGGAAATCGGGTAGTATTTCCCCTATATACTCGCCTAACCCGAATTTTCAATTATTCTCCTGTTAACACAGAAATACCAACCACAGAGATATACATACCAAATTCTCACAATTCAGCCCATAGCAATTCTAACGACCCAACAATTTCTCTTAATCCATTTCAACCCACCATTTCCTATAACATCGATTTCATGCACTTTCTTAATTCCAATTTCATCCAATCCAATTCTAATAATTCCATTACAATACTATTAACACAATTACATCATAAAACAAGAAAATCTTACCTTGATTTTATCGGAGGAATTTCTACTCTTAATTGCTCCAATTTCGCAATTTCTTCTTCTCTGACTTAAAATCAAATGTTGCTATCACCTCCTGGAATTTGTTTATCACTTGAACTTGATCCAAAATAACAACAAAGTATTTTCTTCCTCCATCCATGGCTGGCCGAGCAGCCATGGAAATGTTGCACCTTTTTTTTTTCAACTTGCAAATGTAAATGGCAACAATTTGATCATTTGTCATGTATTTTATATGGTGTCCACTTTTTGGACACGTGCTACCCCCCCCCCCCCCCCCCTACGACTCACCAAAATTAACTTGCTGATTTATTTTTTTGTTTTTTTTTAATTTAAAACTGGTGGTGCCCACAATTTTTAAAAATTAAATTAATTAATCAATTAGTCCCTAATCCCTACTTAATAATTTAATCATAATTAATTAATCCCCAATCTCCAATAATATTTCCACACCAAATAAAATTTATAAATAATTATGTCTAATTTAAAATTGAAATTTAAAGGTTTCTATCTCGTGTACGAAAATGACTCCGCCCTTAACTTGAGTCGACTTGCTTGCGAATAATTTGACGTATAAATATGCCGGGTATAATAACTGGAGCGCTGTAGCGAGGGCGCTATGGCGAAACCATGCCAGCCATAGTGAAGGTTGACTTTTGGGGAATGTCTACTACAGCGGGCACTTGCGAGACTGCTATAGCGACGGAGTTACCGCCGCAGCGGTCGACGGAAAACAGTAGCCGTGTTTAAAAATACTTAGTCCGAATTATTTATTCATAAAACTCCAAAACAGTTCCCAAGGAGCACCTAGGGAAAAATTCTAAAGCTAGGGCAAGAATATTCTTGAGAGGTAAGTCTCAACCATTCCTTCCTTCATTACCCTTTCATCTCTAAGATTACCATCTTTCTAATGGGTCTACAATGTTCATTTAAGACGGAGGGTAACTTGAAGAGTTCTTGAATTTGTTTCTTCTGGGGGTAAGTTCTCTTACCTTATCTTATGATTATCTATCATCTTAGGCTTGAATTAATGGTGCAAATGTATGGGGACTAGTTGGAGACGATGAGTTTCAACCTTAGCATTGAGAATTGAATAATAGGCTTTAAATATTAGTTTAATCGGTGAGTCTTGGCAATAGTGTGATGGAATTTCATGAAGTAGTAAATCATAAGCTTGAATCTCTAATCTAAGCTAAGATTGATTAAGGATAAAAGGGTGATCGTTCAAAACGAGAGCTAATATTGAAAGTTATGTTGAGGTTGTAAAATGTTAAGTCGACTCTGTATGAATTGGTAGGTTCTAGTATGTCATAGGCTATAGTGAACATTGGTTGGATAACAGAAACGAAGACTCTAGTGGTTATTGTGTTACTTGCGGCTGGTGAGAGATGATATTATTTATTGTACTATATTTTTGTAATTACCTATGTAATTTTTGAGCTTACATATTGTAACAACCTGTTTGGTCGTTATAGTATTTTCGATATTTTTGCCTTTTCCCGAGCATTAATTAGCTCAATTTTGATCCGAGGGGACCGTTGGCATGCTTCCCGAGGTGTCTAGATCGGATTCAGATAACTTTTGTGAAATATAGTCTTAAAGTGAAAAATAGTTGACCCAAAGTTGACTTTTGGGTAAATGGATCTTTTTCGGAATTTCAACAATTCTGAGAGGTCCGGATGGTCATTTAGAACTTGTGTGTGTATTTGGTTCAGTTCCGAATGCACTCGGATGCATTTTGATACTTGGGTTAGGAAATTGGAATTAAGGCATCGGGGGTTGATTCGGTCTATGAGACCTCCATTGGGAATTTCAAGGCCACGGGCGCGTTCATAGGGTGTTTTTATGTGTATGGTATGTGAGCAGACGGCCGTAGAAACTAGTCGGAAAATCGGATCAAATGGTGATACTTGGGTAAGTTTCTAGTGTCTGGTGAAACTCTAGCAAATTTTTTGTAGAATTCCCAAGAACTTAACATTCGAGGACGAATGTTTTAAAAGGGGGGAAGAGTGTTACACCTCGGAAAATTTCATGTCGTTGCGCGGTAAATAGACTAAAACAGGGTAAGAAGTATATGATGTTCCTACAAGTAAAAAAGGGTACTCATTGATTCGAATTAAGATTTCAAATACATTCGAGGCAAGAGAAGAAAGTTCGATAAGGAATTTGAAGTATAAGCCGCGTTTTCGAAAGGGTTTGCAAGGTACTGAGTTAATGTTGATTTAATAATGTCTCAAGGAAAGGTTATAACGCTCCTCAGATTGTTAATGAAGTGTTAAAAAGGGCTAAGAAGGTTTCATAAGGATTGGAGATCAAACGAAATGACAAGATTAACTTTGGAAAAAGGTAGTTATACGACCACTTATACGGTCCGTATAAGGGTCCGTATAACCCAACAGGAAGGGACAATTCCTGATGATGAAATACGGTCACTTATACGGACCGTATAATGTTTTACGGACCGTATAAGTGTCCGTATAACATGATCAGGACAGTTTTTTTTCCAAGTATAAATATAAGTCCCCACTTCTAATTTTTCATTTTTCCAACTTCTCCACTTCTCTCAAGAGCTGTAGAAGGTTCCAAACATTTCATTAACATAAATTCAAGGGAAATCCAAGATCAAAGACCAAAAACTAGTGGAATCAAGTGCAAGGAGGCTAACAAGGGTTCATGGAAGCTAGAAATTCCCTTGGAATTGAAGTTGGGGTTTTGTCCTAGTGAGGTGTTTTCATCCAAAGCCCATTTCTTATTTCTACATAATCAAAGGTGAGTTTTATGTTCATTTCATGCTATTAAGAGTAATGAATTTTTGAAAGAATTGGATTATGGAAGAAAGTAGAAAATGGGTTACAAATATGAGAATAATGGAATTCTTGAGTGGTAACTTCACTTGAATCATAGTTCTTGACATGTTATGGGTATAATCTTGTAATTAATGATATTAAGAATGTTGAAGAAGCATTATATATAAATGAATACGACGTTGGGTGATAACCATGGTTATGGACGATTTTGGGAGGGAATTTTGAGAATTGAATAATGACTAACTTGACGAAGTTTATTGATTATGATATTGTGGGTGTGGTTTTGATGTTTGAAAGTTGGTTGTTGCATGGAGAAATTATAGAAACAAAGGAAATGCTATCCAATTTTCATTAGCCTTAGCTTAAGCTTAAGCATGTTTCCGGTTATCTAACCTTAGTACGAATTCTCTTAAATGTAGAATTGTGAGTATCGGGGGGGAGCACTTAGCTGATAAAGCTAGAACGACGTAAAGGTATGTGAGGCTAGTTCCTTATTTTTCAAAGGAATGACTCCTATATATATTGTAATTTCTTTTCGGTAGTTCCCATGACCTTTTTACATTCCAAAAGATAAAAGCAAAAGAGTATCAAAAGTCCCCTACGAGATAGAGATGAGATATGCTCCATAAAAATGCTATGATGCTATTATGATGTTAATGATCTTTACATGATTCCTTGATGTTATTCATTGTTGCTAGACTCACCTTATAATCCTAGTTCCTTCAAGGTGAGCCATGATAATCATGACCACTCCATAATGGAATCGGGGGTTCTCGACCTTACGTCACCTGATAGAGTTATAGCGTTTACTTGAGCTTTTATGCATGTTTCATGATGATTATATGATGATGATCATACACCGTGCCTATATGGTCGGGCAGACACCGCTAAGGCGGGCGGCATATACACCATGTCTAGATGGCATGGGCAGACACCACTAGTGGGCGGCATGAGATGTTTACCCTGGATGCGGGAGGCCTAGACGCGGGCTAATGATGATCACACTGTACCTATATGGTCGGGCAGCTTATATATGTATACTCGATATGATGTTGTTTATGATGTAAGTTGGCATGCATAATTCTGTCTTAAGAAACATTCAGTTGAAGGTTGTTTCCTTATCTCTTTGACATGTTATTATTGTTCATGCCTTACATACTCAGTACATTGTTCGTACTGACGTCCTTTCTTTTTGGACGCTGTGTTCATGCCCACAGGTAGACAGAGAGGTCGCTCAGATTCCTAGGAGCTACTCAGCAGATTTACAGAAGCACTCCACTATTCCGGAGGTGCCATTTTTGATATACTATTTTGTGTATATATTTGGGTATGACGGGGTCCTGTCCCGTACTTATGTCTCAGTAATCTTGTAGAGGCTCGTAGATACGGATGCGTGGGTAATAGTTGTCTCATGAATACATCAGTGTCTATTCTTGTATATCATTTTTGCAGCCGTGAGGACTTATGTATATTTATGTACTGCCGTGGAGATTATATGTGTCCGGGATGAGTATGATGACTAGCGTAATGGGTGGTGCTCGGTAGTCAGCTCCGGGTACCCGTCATGGCCCCTAGTCGGGTCGTGACAAAGTGGTATCAGAGCAGTTCCGTCCTAGGGTGTGTCTACGACCCTTGTCTAGTAGAGTCATGTTTATTGGTGTGAAGCGCGCCACACTTATAAATGAGAGGCTGGGGGGCATTTAGGAAAAATGACCATCTTTCTTCTTATTAGATCGTGCGATAAAGCCACGTTATAAGATTTTCTTTCTCTAATTGTGCGTTATGATTTCAGCGATGCCAGTAAAGAGAAAAGCTGTAGCCGCCCAGAAGGGCAAGGCTACGGCAGAAAGGCGGATGGAAAGGGAGCCCCCAATGAATGTAGAAGAAGGTGAATCCCATAATGAGGCTCCATCCAATACTTTTCATACTGCGCCTATTCTAGAAGAACAAGGAGGGGTCTCTACTCCGGCTCCTACGCCTCCAGTTCCTCCATTGGGTGGTTCGGGTCAACAGATGACCGAGGCTATTCAGTTATTGACTCAGTTCGTTGCTGCTCAGGCTCAACAGCAAAGTGCGGGTCCTGGTGATAGAGCCACTAGTGCAAGGGCCCATGATTTCATGAGTTTAAATCCATCGAAATTCTTCGGTTCAAAGCCGGATGAAGACCCACAGGGTTTCATAAATGAGTACGCTGAGAATTATTCATGCTTCTGATACGGAGTCCGTGGAGTTGGCATCTTATAGGCTACGTGATGTGGCGGTTCTTTGGTATAATAACTGGATATCTTCAAGAAAGGAAAATGCACCTCCCCCAGTTTGGCAGGAATTCGTAGATGCTTTCATCCGCCACTATTTACTGCCCTAGGTTCGAAGGGCCCGAGCTGACAGGTTTTTGAATTTAAAGCAAGGGAATATGAGTGCTCGGGAGTATAGCCTTCACTTTAACTCATTAGCCAGATATGCTCCGACTATAGTAGCTAACATGGGAGATAGGGTACATAGGTTTGTGAGTGGCTTAGGGCCACATTTTTTCAAAGATTGTTTGACAGCTTCACTCCAGGAAGGGATGAACATCTCCCGTAATCAGGCCCAAGCCTAAAATTTAGAAGAGCAGCAACATCTGCTGAGGAGTGAGCGTGATACTGATAGAGGATAGAGCAAGAGAGCCAGATCTGTTGGAGCTAGTAGCGAGTATAGAGGGGGTGAGCGGCAACAATATTCTAGATATTCGGGAAAGTCCGCAATAAGTGCACCTCCTCGATTTGCGGGCAGGAGATTTGATCACCCAATTTATTTAGGACAGGGTCAGAGTTTGAGAGTCTCAGGTTCTCAGTTTGGAGGTGATCCTAGTCAGAGGACACTACCGGTGCCGCGATTTAGCCAATGTTGTAAATTACATTCCGGTCAGTGTCGCTGAGGTTCAGATGCTTGCTATACCTGTGGTCAGGTTGGGCATATGATGCGTGATTGTCTATCAATGGGTGGTAGAGTTGGGGCTCAGCCCACAGGACCAGCAGCTGGTTCTTCCTCGTCTGTGCGCCCGATAAGGCAGACTCCCCAGACTCGAGCAGGCCGCGGTAGGGGCAGAGGGGGAGCATCCAGTTCAGGTGGTACCCAACCCCCTTTTTATGCTTTAGCCGGACATCAGGATCTTGAGTCCTCCCCAGATATGGTTACAGGTATACTATCCATATTCTCTCATGACGTTTATGCATTGATTGATCCGTGTTCTACGCTGTCTTATATTACTCCTTATATTGCTGGCCGCATTGGGGTGAAGCCCGAGCCAATTAAACCTTTTGAGGTATCTACTCCTGTTGGTGATCCATTAATAGCTAAACAAGTGTATAAAAATTGTGTGATTGTGCTATGCGATCGCCAGACTTCAGCCGACTTGATTGAACTGGAAATGTTAGATTTTGATGTTATCATGGGCATGGATTGGTTTGCTTCTTATCATGCTAATGTTAATTGCAGAACCAAAATTGTTCGATTCCAATTTTCAGGAGAACCCGTGCTTGAAAAGAAAGGTAATACAGCGTCTTGAAGAGGTAGGTTTATTTCCTACCTTAAGGCGAGAAAGATGATTGCAAAAGGCTATATTTATCATCTAGTCCGGGTTCATGACACTGAAGTATTTCCAGATAAACTTCAAGGCCTTCCTCCGGAAAGGGAGATTGATTTTTCGATTGATGTATTTCCAGATGAACTTCAAGGCCTTCCTCCGGAAAGGGAGATTGATTTTTCGATTGATGTGTTGCCGGAAACCAAGCCTATATCTATTTTCCCTTACCGAATGGATCCTGCAGAGTTGAAAGAGCTGAAGGCATAATTGAAAGATTTGCTTGAGAAAGGATTTATTAGGCCCAGTTCATCACCGTGGGGAGCACCTGTAGGATTTATTAGGCCCAGTTCATCACCGTGGGGAGCACCTGTCCTGTTTGTGAGAAAGAAAGATGGTTCCCTACGGATGTGCATTGACTATAGGCAGCTGAACAAGGTGACGATCAAGAATAAATATCCGCTTCCAAGAATCGATGATTTGTTTGACCAATTGCATGGTGCCAAATGGTTTTCCAAAATTTATTTGAGATCAGGGCATCACCAAGTAAGGGTTCGAGAAGAAGATATTCCGAAAATAGCTTTGAGAACTAGATATGACCATTATGAATTTCGGGGAATGTCGTTTGGGTTGACTAATGCCCCGGTGGTATTTATGAATTTGATGAATAATGTATTCAGGCCTGTCTTAGATCTGTTTGCGATTGTGTTCATTGATGATATTCTAGTATATTCTCGGACTGAAGTGGAGCATGCAGACCACTGGCGTATTGTCCTTGGAATTCTTCGGACTCGTGAATTGTATGCTAAATTTTCGAAATGTGAATTTTGGATGAATTCTTTGACTTTTATGGGCCATATTATTTCAGCTGATGGTATTCACACGGATACTCAGAAAATTAGGGCTGTGATGACTTGGCCAAGGCCGACAATGCCTACAGAGGTTCGTAGCTTCTTGGGCTTAGCAGGCTATATAGAAGATTTGTGGAGGGATTTTCTTCTAGTTCTGCACCATTGGCGAAGCTAACTCAAAAATCAACAAAATTTTAATGGACTGATGCTTGTGAGCGCAGTTTCCAGGAATTGAAAGGTAGATTGACTTCGGCCCCAGTCCTGACACTCCTAGAAGGGTCGGAAGGCTATGTTATTTATTATGATGCCTCTGGTGTTGGATTGGGTTGTGTATTGATGCAGCACGGTAAGGTTAGTGCCTATGCTTCCCGGCAATTGCGGAAACATCGAAAGAACTATCGTACCCATGATCTTGAATTAGCGGTAGTTATTCACGCACTGAAAATTTGGAGACATTACTTGTATGGTGTACACGTTGATATTTATACAGACCACAAAAACCTTCGATATATTTTCAAACAGAAGGAGTTGAATCTTCGGCAGAGGTGGTGGTTAGAATTATTAGAAGATTATGATGTGAGTATTTTATACGACCCCAGAAAGGCGAATCTAGTAGTTGATACTCTTAGCCGTAAATCAATGGGAAGTATGTGTGAGGTCCCTCCGGAGAAGAAAGAACTAATTCGTGAGCTTCGCCAGCTAGCTAGCCTGGGAGTTCGTTTAATTGATGCAGGCAATGCGGGAGTCAGTATTCATAACCCAGCTGTTTCATCCTTAGATATGGAAGTGAGAGAGCGCCAATATGAAGATCCCAGTTGTGTCACTATAGAGATACATTTCCTAAGAAAGAGAAGTCGCCATTTAGAGTTTCTGCAGATGGAGTTCTTAGGTACTGAGATAGGCTATGCAATCCAGATGTTGCAGGACTACGCCGTAGGATCCTAGAAGAAGCTCATTATTCTCGGTATTCCATTCACCCAAGAGCGACAAAGATGTATCACGATCTTAAGCTAATATATTGGTGGGATGGGATGAAGAAGGACATAGCAGAATTTGTAGCTCAATGTCCCAATTGCCAACAAGTGAAAAATTGAGCATCAAAAGCCAGGAGGATTGTTACAAGCCATGGAAATTCCAACTTGGAAATGGGAAGTGATCAACATGGATTTTATTGTAGGTTTGTCTCGTTCTCGGCAAAAGTATGACTCCATATGGGTAATTGTTGACAGACTGGCAAAATCAGCTCATTTTCTTCCTGCTAGAACCACATATTCAGCAGACGATTATGCAAGGTTGTATCTTAAGGAGATAGTGTGACTTCATGGTGTCCCAGTGTCTATTATCAAAGACCGAGGAGCACAATTTACAACTAAATTATGGAAGTCTTTCCAAGAAGGCTTGGGTACTCAAGTAAGGCTTAGCACAGCGTTTCATCCACAAACTGATGGGCAAGCCGAACGCACTATTCAGACTTTGGAAGATATGTTACGGGCATGTGTGCTAGATTTAGGTGGTAGTTGGACGACCACTTACCTCTTATTGAGTTTGCATACAACAACAGTCATCATACTAGCATTCAAATGGCTCTGTATGAAGCTCTATATGGAAGGAAGTGTAGATATCTAATTGGGTGGTTTGAAGTAGGAGAGGTACGGCTTATAGGTCTGGAGTTGATTCAACAAGCGGTGGAAAAGATCAAGGCTATCTGAGATCGATTATTGACAGCCCAAAGTCTCCAGAAATCTTATGCGGACAACCGTCAGCGAGACTTAGAAATCCAAGTTGATGATGGGGTATTTCTAAAGGTATCACTGATGAAAGGGGTGATGAGATTTGGCAAGAAGGGAAAATTAAGTCCTCGATACATTGGGCCTTATAAGATTGTCCACAAGATAGGTCAAGTTGCTTATTAGCTGGACTTACCTCCAGAACATGAATCAGTCCATCCAATTTTCCATGTATCAATGCTCCGTAAGTTTGTCAGATATCCTACTAGAATCGTGCATGTAGATGATGTTCAAGTTACGCAAAGGTTGGCTTATGAAGAGGTACCCATTGCCATACTAGATAGGCAAGTACGAAAACTTAGAAATAAAGATGTAGCCTCAGTTAAGGTCTTGTGGAGAAATAATAACCGAGAGGAAATGACTTGGGAAGCGGAAGAAGACATGAAATCCAAGTACCCGTAATTGTTCGCATCCCCGGAAGAGATTCAAGATGAGACACCGTTATCATAAGGTATGTGATGCTTTTTTTAATGCTTTTGGTCATGTGTGGCCACATTTTTCTTGCTATTGTGTTGTAGGCCTGTGAGGCGATGTTATTGTGGGTAGCTGTGACAGGATGGTAGTTCCATATTACAGGGGAAACTCTGGAGAAAGTTTTGTAGAATTCCAGAAAACTTAACATTCGAGGAAGAATGTTTTAAAAGGAGGGAAGAGCGTTACACCTCGGAAAATTATATGTTGTTGCGCAGTAAATAGACTAACGCAGGGTAAGAAGTATATGATGTTCCTACAAGTAATAAAGGGTACTCATTGATTCTAATTAAAGATTTAAAAGATATTCGAGGCAAGAGAAGAAAGTTCATTGAGGAATGTGAAGTATAAGCCGCGTTTTAGAAAGGGTTTGCAAGGTACCGAGTTAATGTTGATTTAATAATGTCTTGAGGAAAGGTTATAACACTCCTTAGATTGTTAATGAAGTGTTAAACAAGTGCTAACAAGGTTCCATAAGGATTAAAGATCAAACGAAACGATGAGATAACTTCGAAAAAAAGAAGTTATACGACCACTTATACGGTCCGTATAACTTTATACGGTCCGTATAAGGGTCCGTATAACCCTAATAGGAAGGGAAAATTCCTTATGGTGAAATACGATCACTTATATGGACTGTATAATGTTATACGGATCGTATAAGTGTCCGTATAACCTGATCGGGACAATTTTTTTTTCAAATATAAATATAAGTTCCCACTTTTAATTTTTTAATTTTTCCAACTTCTCCACTTCTCTCAAGAGCTCTAGAAGGTTCCAAACATTTCATTAACATAAATTCAAGGGAAATCCAAGATCAAACACCAAAGATTAGTGGAGTCAAGTGCAAGGAGGCTAACAAGGGTTCATGGAAGCTAGAAATTCCCTTGGAATTGAAGTTAGGGTTTTCTCCAAGTGAGATTTTTTCATCCAAAACCCATTTCTACATAATCAAAGGTGAGTTTTATGTTCATTTCATGATATTAAGAGTAATGAATGGTTGAAAGACTTGGATTATGGAAGAAAGTAGAAAATGGATTACAAATATGAGAATAGTGGAATTCTTGAGTGGTAACTTGACTAGAATCATAGTTCTTGACATGTTATGGGTATAATCTTGTTATTAATGATATTAAGAATGTTGAAGAAGCATTATATGTGAATGAATACGACATTGGTTGATAAATATGGTTATGGGCAGTTTTGGGAGGGAATTTTGAGAATTGAATAATGACGTTGGGATGGTACTGCTGAAGTGCAACCTAGGCCGCTGAAGCGGTCACACAGTGATTAATGCCACTAATTTATTTCATCTGATTTTGATCCGCTTTGAGTCTCATCCATGTCTCTTCGCCTGTGGACCTATGACTATAATGATTCCAATTCGCCCGAGCCATTACAATGGCAAGTATTCTTCGTGCGCGTTGGTACGCCCTTGCCGTTCGAGGATGAATGGTTATGTAATTGGTATCTGATGGAACGACCCATTTCGTCGTTACTGTAAAAAGTCCAAAATATTCGTAAGCGTGTCATCCTGGACATTTCCTTTCACTAAAGTATTTCCGACGAAGATCTAGCCTAGCGGTACCCATTGTACAGAAGAGAATCAAACATTAAAATTCGAGGCAAGGACCCAGTTAAACCGCCCCAGCGCTAGGCTGAACGCTATAGCTGTTGCGCTCCAGATGCCATGGCCCCGCTGAAGTGTTAGTGTCGTGTTGGCATCAGGACACTGCAGCGGCCATGCGAGCGTTGCAACGCTGCAGCGGAAGCGGCAGACTAACTGCTAAAGCTATCACGAACTGACTAGGGGGCCATGACGGGTACCCGGAGCTGACTACTGAGCACCACTCGCTATGCTAGTCATCTTACTCATCCTGAACACATATAAACTCTAAGGCAATACATAGACATACATAAGCCCTCACAGCTTTAAAATATGATATATAAGAATGTACCATGAAGTCATTATGGGACATCTACTACCCACACATACGGATCTACGAGCCTTTACTGGAGTACTGTGACATAAGGACGGAACAGGACCCCGTCATGCCCATATACATATATACACAAAATAATGTATCAAAAATGGCACCTCCGAAATAATGGAGTGCTCCTGTAAATCTGC
This sequence comes from Lycium barbarum, assembly GCF_019175385.1. Lineage (NCBI taxonomy): Eukaryota > Viridiplantae > Streptophyta > Magnoliopsida > Solanales > Solanaceae > Lycium > Lycium barbarum. The sequence continues at coordinate 73,147,988 of NC_083339.1, forward strand.
TGAGTAGCTCCTAGGAATCTGGACCACCTTCCTCTTTACTTGTGGGCATGAACACAACATCCAAAAGAAGGGACGTCAGTACGAACATTGTACTGAGTATGTAAGGCATGAAGAATAATAATAATAATATCATATCAAAGAAATAAGGGAACTTCAAGTAAGGAAACAACCTGTAACTGAATGTCACTTAAGACGGAACAATGCATGCTAACTTACATCATAAAAATCATTATATCAAGTATAAATATATAAGCTACCCGATCATATAGGTACGGTGTGATCATCGTAAGCCCGCGTCCAGGCCTCCTGCGCCTGGGGTAACCGTCTCATGTCGCCCACTAGTGGTGTCCGCCCATGCCCTCTAGACATGGTGTATATGCCGCCTGCCTTAGCGGTGTCTGTCAGGCCATATAGGCACGATATAATCTCATTATCATATACTTATCATAAAGCATGCATTAGAACTCAAATATAAACTATACCCAATCGGGGTGACGTAAGGTCGAGAAACCCCGATTCCATTATGGAGTAGTCATAATCATCATGCCTCACCTTGAAGGAACAAGCATTGTAAGGTGAGTGTAACTACAATGAGCAACATCAAGAATCGTACAAGGATCGTTGGCTTCATAGAAATATCATACCATGAGCTTTAGAATCTCTAGACTTAGGCTCATCTTCATCATTGTCATATAAGTAAAATATTTCTTCTCTTTACCTCATGAGAAGCTCTTTATAAACATAGACTCACAGTTTCCGAGATGTAAGAGGGTCATGGAAAGACAGAGGAATTCATCTCATAGGAATCATGCCTTAGAAAAGAAGGGACTAGCCTTACATACGTTGATGTCGCTCTAAGTTTATCAATTTAAGCGCTTTCCTCCAATGTTCACGATTCTACATTCAAAAGAATTCGTACTAGAATTAGATGATCGGAATTAATCTTAAGCCAAAGATAATGAAAATTGGGCAGAATTTCCTTTGTTTCTACAACTCCCTCCATATGATATAACAACTCCCAAGCATCAATAACAACATTCATAATATCATGATCAACAATCTTCATCAAACTATACATTATTCAATTCTCCCAATTCCATTTCAAGTCATTCATAACCAAAATTACCACACAACATCATATTCGTCAGCACACAATGCTTCTTCAACACTCTTATTATCATTTATAACAAGATTATATTCATAACATGTCAAGAACTATACTTCAAATCAAGTCACTATTCAAGAACATCATTATTCCCCTATTTAGACTTCATTTTCCACTTCCTTCCATAATACAAGTCTTTTCACCGCTCAATAATCTTAACAACATGAAATAAACAAAAAACTCACCTTTGAATATGTAGAAATGGCCTTTGGATGAAAATATTCCACTTGAGAAAACCCCAACTTCACCACTAAAGAAGTTCTTGACTTGTATAAACCCTAATGAGCATTCATGCTCTTGATTCCATCAACTCTTGATGCTTAACTCTTGATTCCTCTTGGGTATATGTTAAAATGACATTGAGAATATTCTAGATCTTTCTTGAGGTGTGGAGAAAGGATGAAAATGAAAAATGAGGACATAGGGGTCTCTTTTTATAAAATTTAAAATCTGTCCCGACGGTGTTATATAGACACATATATGGTCCGTGTGACCGTATAATACTTCCAGTGGAGGTCCCTTCTCTAGACAGGTTATACGGTCCATCATATGGACTATAAAAATTATACGGGCCGTATAGGTTGGCCGTATAACTCCCAGTTTCTCTGAAATTGCTTTCGTCGTTTCGTTTGATATCCGATCCTTATGGAACCTTCTTAGAACTTACTTAGCACTTCATTAATAAGATAGGGAGCATCGTAAATCTTCCTCAAGACATCATTAAGTCAACATTAGCTTGGTACTTTGCAAAACCCTTCCAAAACACGACTTATACCTTACATTCTTCATCGAACTTCCTTCTATTGCCTCAAACGCCTTTGGAATCTTAATTAGAATCGTTAAGTACTACTTCTCACTTGTAAAAACATCGTATACTTCTCACCCTGTGTTATTCTATCTACCACACGACGACATGAAATTTTTCGAGGTGTAACACTCTTCCCCCTTTAAAAGCATTCGTCCTCGAATGTTAAGTTCTTGGTAATTCTACAAAAATTTCGCCAGAGTTTCCCATGTAATATGGGCTACCATCTTATCACAACAACCCATAATAATATCGCCTCATAGGGCTACAACACAATAGCAAGAAATTATGGCCACACATGACCCAAAGCATAAAAAGAAAGCATACATACCTCATGATATTGATGTCTCATCTCGGATCTCTTCCGGGGTGGAAACAAGTGGGGGTACTTGGACTTCATGTTTTCTTCCATTTCCCAAGTCATTTCTTCTCGATTATTGTTTCTCTATAAGACCTTGACCGAAGCCACCTCCTTGTTTCTGAGCTGCCGCACTTGCCTATCTAGTATGGCAATGGGCACCTCTTCATAAGATAACTTCTCAGTAAATTGGACATCCTCCATCGACATAATTCTAGTTGGATCTCCAACACATTTGCCGAGCATTGACACATGAAAAACTAGATGGACTGATTCATGTTCTGGAGGTAAGTCCAGTTCATAGGCTACTTGGCCTATCTTGCGGACAATCTTATAAGATCCAATGTATCGAGGACTCAATTTTCCCCTCTTACCAAACCTCATCATGCCTTTCATCGGTGATACCTTTAGGAATACCCAATCATCAACTTGGAATTCTAAATCTCGCCGACAGTTGTCCACATAAGATTTATAGTGACTTTGGGCTGTCAACAATCGATCTCTGATAACCTTGATCTTTTCCACTGCTTGTTGAATCAACTCCAGACCTATTAGTTGTACCTCTCCTACTTCAAACCACCCAATTGGGGATCTACACTTCCTTTTATATAGAGCTTCATACGGGGCCATCTGAATACTGGAATGATAACTGTTGTTGTATGCAAACTCAATAAGAGGTAAGTGGTCATCCCAACTACCACCGAAATCTACCACACATGCACGTAACATATCTTCTAAGGTCTGAATAGTGGGTTCAGCTTGTCCATCAGTTTGTGGATGAAATGCTGTGCTAAGCCTTACCTGAGTACCCAAACATTCTTGAAAGGACTTCCACAATTTAGCTGTGAATTATGCTCCCCTATCTATGATAATAGATATCGGAACACCATGAAGTCACACTATCTCCTTAAGATATAACCTTGCATAATCATCTCCTGAATATGTGGTTCTAAGTCGAAGAAAATGAGCTGATTTCGTCAGTCTGTCCACGATTACCCATATAGAATCATACTTACATCGGGAGCGAGGTAAACCTACAATGACATCCATGTTGATCACTTCCCATTTCCAGGCTGGAATTTTCATCACTTGCAATAATCCTCCTGGCTTTTGATGTCGAATTTTCACTTGTTGGCAATTTGGACATTGAGCTACAAATTCTGTTATGTCTTTCTTCATTCCATCCCACCAATAAATTAACTTGAGATCGTGATACATCTTTGTCGCTATTGGGTGAATAGAATACTAAGAGTAATGAGCTTCTTCTAGAATCCGACGACGTAGTCCTGCAACATTTGGAACACATAGCCTGTCTTGGTATCTAACAACTCCATCTGTAGAAACTTCAAATGGCGACTTCTCTTTCTCATGAAATGTATCTCTATACTGACTCGATTGAGAGTTTTCATATTGGTGTTCTCTCACCTATATATCTAATGACGAAATAGCTGGGTTGTGAATACCAACTCTTGCATGGCCCGAATCAATTAGACGAACTCCGAGGCTGGCTAGTTGGTGAAGCTCACGGATTAATTCTTTCTTCTCCAGAGGAATATCACATAGATTTCCCATTGATTTGCAACTAAGTGCATCAGCCACTACGTTCGCCTTTCTGGGGTTGTATAAAATACTCATATCATAATCTTTCAATAGTTCTAACCATCACCTCTACCGAAGATTTAACTCCTTCTGCTTGAAAATATATTGGAGACTCTTGTGATCTGTATAAATATCAACATGAACACCATACAAATAGTGTCTCCACATCTTTAGCGCATGTATAACCGCGGCCAATTCAAGATCATGGGTCGGATAGTTCTTTCCATGTTTTCGCAACTTCCTTGAAGCATAGGAAATGACTTTACCGTGTTACATCAGCACATAGCCTAGCCCAACACCAGAGGCATCACAAAACACAACATAACCATCTGGCCCTTCTAGAAGTGTCAGGACTGGGGCTGAAGTTAATCTATCCTTTAATTCCTGAAAACTGCGTTCACAAGCATCAGTCCATTGAAATTTTGCTGATTTTTTAGTTAGCTTCATCAATGGTGCTGAAATAGAGGAAAACCCTCCCACAAATCTTCTATAGTAACCTGCCAATCCTAGAAAGCTACGGACTTCTGTAGGCGTTGTAGGCCTTGGCCAAGTCTTCACAACCTTAATGTTACACCCCGTAGTTTCGTATGTTGAGATTCGAGCTACCTTTCAGGAGGTGTGTGAGCTTATATGTGTTTGACTTATGGTTATAAGGATTCAAGTTCATATAGGAAGCTATGAAGGGATTGAAGGACAAGTGAATTAAGGAAATTAAATTTGTTGGAACTTGGAAGAACATATGAGGAGCAATTTCGGTCCAACTTGGGGGACGCATATCTCTTAGCATATGAAGTGTTTTAAGGTGAAACAAAATCCTAAAATTAAGTTCGTCGAGTCTAGTTTCCAACTCAACAAACCGCACGTCGATAGGACATCAGAGTAGAGAATTATGGACATTACAACTTCAGCTGACAGAGCAGAAACGCACGCTACAGTACTACTACAGTACCGACTGCTATAGTACTGCTACAGTAAAATGCTACAGTACCCGACCCGAATTTGACCTTTTTAAAAAGGGTAAGAACCCCCTTTCTTTCACCAGATTTGCCCAGAAATTTGCAAAAAATGTAAGAGAGAGAGAGAGGGGCGATCACAAAGTGAGCAATTTTCAAGCGAGGAGTATTAATCGAAGCTCGGATAAACGCATGGATGTGATTCTAGTATGGTTTTGCGGTGGATTCAAGGTAGATATTAAAGATATCTATGTTTTAACAAGAATAAGGCATGAATCTCCTATTATTAATGTTAATTTTGGTTCATTTACGGAGATAAAGCCGTTAAATAAATGTGTAGTTAGTTGGTTAGTTATGGAAGTTGGAAAACAGCGTGCGGGCTGTTTTATGGTACATATTGGTGTTGAAAATGATGTTATTGATGTTGGTATTGTTGTTGTTGTTGGTTACAGAATTGTGATTTCGGGCTAGGCATATAAATAGAGGAGATGCTGCCGAAATTTCGGCAGATTCTAGAAAGATTTATTTGAAGGCTTAGGATAAGTATATAACAACGAGCCTAACAATAGAATGAATGATTTTATATGTAGATTTCATGACAGGAGGTAGGTTGGAAAGTCGAGAAGCGAGCTTCCAGGTATGTTAAGCCTAAACCTTTCTTTCTTAAGGCATGATTCCTTTGTTGTGAACCTAAATGTGACATCTTCAATAAACTCGTTTCTGAAAGTACCAAAGCTTAAAGTTCCTGATGTTCTTGTGATATCCTTGATCTTGTTTCATGGATATTGTTGTTATTCATTAACGTGATCTCACCTTATGATTGTTGTTCCTTCAAGGTGAGATATAGCGATGACGATAATTCCACTAATCCAACGAGTTTAGGAAGGTGCCTTAAGGAATATTTTGTAGGACATGAGTAGAGTGCTAGTAGAGGGTCCCTAATGAAGTATTTAATGTTCGAAGAGAGGGTTATGTTGTATCTTAGGACTTGGTTAATGTTTAGTCAAGCAGGAAGAAGTACTAATGGCCTGAGTTGTGCTTATAAGTCTTATGTGATTATGTAAACCCTATGAGTTAAGTGAAGACCGCGGGAAGGGCATAGATATTACTAGTAGATGTTTAGTTATGATGTTGATTATAATTACCATTGGTCTACGACCAGTCAGGCAGATGTTACCACCGGGCTATGGCCGGTTGGGCAGATATGTGTTTACCACCAGGCTACGGCTGGTTGGGCAGTTATGACCACCGTGCTATGGCCAGTTGGGCAGATGTATATATTTACCACTGGACTGAAGCCAGTCGGGCAGTTACCACAGTGCTACGGCCGGTCGGGCAGTTACCGCTGATCAGTCGGGCAGTTGCGCTGTACCGTCGGGCAATAATCGGACGGGCGATTACCACCGGACTGGAGCCGGTCCGGCAGTTACCACTGATCAGTTGGGCAGTTAGTATAGGATGAGTAAGAAGATAAAGGTACGGTACTGTACATAGATATGGTTAAGCATGCGAGAGTATAGAGAGACATGTATCATATATAGATCGGGTTGCACGCCGCAACATATGTTCAGATAACGTTTGATGACAAGGTAACCTGGACTATGGTAGGGTATACAGACCTAGTAAATATCGCTAGAAGATGAATAGGTATGTATACATATGCTTGATTTGCATCGGTAGTTCAAAAATGCCAGGTTGATTCTTAATCTTCTCGTCTTTAGTATATGGCTATTTTGTTTCACTTTTCGCCTTGCATACTCAGTACATTGCTCGTACTAACGTCCCTTTGTTGGGGGTGCTGCGTTTCATGCCCACAGGTCTTGAGATACAACTTGATGGATCTTTCAGTAAGGATACCAGCTCAGCAATCAAAGTCATGGCGCTCCACATGCTTCGGAGTTGCCCTGTGAGTCAGCGTGGCTGCATATGCATTTGCATGGGTATGGCGGGGCCCTGTTCTGGCCACATTATGTCATGTACTACTATAGAGGCTTGTAGACAGATATGCACAGTTAGATATCTTATAATTATCTCCACATATACTATGTTGTATCATTATTATGGATATCCTTACCGGCACATGCACTCGAGATTAGTTTGAACACGTAAGTATGTTATCTTTTGGACTTGTGCCCCTATGGCTTATAGTACATTGGTCTTATGTTGCCTTTCGAGATACAAAAAACGTGAGTTACAGTTGGTTCGCTCGGTTGCCGTAGGGTGCCGAGTGCCAGTCACGCCTTACCAAGGTTAGGGTGTGATAAATTGGTATCTGAGCAGTTCGTCCTAGGGTTGGTCTACGAGCCGTGTCCAGTAGAGTCTTGTTTATGGGTGTGAAGCGCCACACTTATAAACAAGAAGTTGTAGGGCATTCAGGATGGTTACCCTTCTTTGTATCTTAAATCGTACTATAGAGCTGAGTCATAAGGTGTAAATCCTCAGTCCCGACTCCTGTTGTTTTACAGGTTGACGATGACTTCTTCAGAAGGGATATGATTGGTTAGAAAAGGTAAAAGAGCGATGCACGTCACTCAATGAGCTAGATATTGACTAGGGTTTGCTTATTATATAGAGTATATTGACAAGGATAATATATAGAGATATAAGGTTCATATAGCCGCATTTGTTTCTATTACCAAATGAGGTTCAGATAGAGACGCCATGGCCTTCAGGTATGCATATATATTGCCAGTTACTATTATTGGGTCCGTTGTTATTACTGATTGTTATAGCCCTACGTGGCATTGTGCTGTTGGTTTACCGCAAGACAGGTTGGTAGTATTGCAGTTACAGAGAAAGCTCTACAATAATTTTCATAAGATCCCTAAGAGTTTAACATTCGAGGACGAATGTTTTTAAAGGGGGAAAGGATGTTACACCCCGTAGTTTCGTATGTTGAGATTCGAGCTACCTTTCAGGAGGTGTGTGAGCTTATATGTGTTAAACTTATGGTTATAAGGATTCAAGTTCATATAGCAAGCTATGAAAGGATTGAAGGACAAGTGAATTAAGGAAATTAAATTTGTTGGAACTTGGAAGAAAATATGAGGAGCAATTTTGGTCCAACTTGGGTGATGAATATCTCTTATCATATGAAGTGTTTTATGGGTACACAAAAGCCTAAACTGAAGTTCGTCGAGTCTACTTTCCAACGCAACAAACCGCTCATCGATAGGACATCGGAGCAGAGAATTATGGACGTTACAACTTCAGCTGACAGAGCAGAAACGCGCGCTATAGTACTGCTACAGTAACCGACTTTCTATAGTACTGCTACAGTAAAATACTACAGTACCCGACCCGAATTTGACCCTTATAAAAAGGGTAAGAACCCCCTTTTTTTCAACAGATTTTCCCAGAAATTTCCAGAAAATTTAAGAGAGAGAGAGGGGGGATCACAAAGTGAGCAATTTTCAAGCGAGGAGTATTAATCGAAGCTCGGATAAACGCATGGATGTGATTCTAGTATGGTTTTGCGGTCGATTCAAGGTAGATATTAAAGATATCTATGTTTTAACAAGAATAAGGCATGAATATCCTATTATTAATGTTAATTTTGGTTTATTTACGGAGATAAAGCCGTTAAATAAATGTGTAGTTAGTTGGTTAGTTATGGAAGTTGGAAAACAGCGTGCGGGCTGTTTTATGGTACATATTGGTGTTGAAAATGATGTTATTGATGTTGGTATTGTTGTTGTTGTTGTTGTTGTTGTTGGTTACAGAATTGTGATTTCGGGCTAGGCATATAAATAGAGGAGATGCTGCCGAAATTTCGGCAGATTCTAGAAAGATTTATTTGAAGGCTTAGGATAAGTATATAACAACGAGCCTAACAATAGAATGAATGATTTTATATGTAGATTTCATGATAGGAGGTAGGTTGGAAAGTCGAGAAGCGAGCTTCCTGGTATGTTAAGCCTAAACCTTCCTTTCTTAAGGCATGATTCCTTTGTTGTGAACCTAAATGTGACATCTTCAATAAACTCGTTTCTGAAAGTACCAAAGCTTAAAGTTCCTGATGTTCTTGTGATATCCTTGAGCTTGTTTCATGGATATTGTTGTTATTCATTAACGTGATCTCACCTTATGATTGTTGTTCCTTCAAGGTGAGATATAGCGATGACGATAATTCCACTAATCCAACGAGTTTAGGAAGGTGCCTTAAGGAATATTTTGTGGGACATGAATAGAGTGCTAGTAGAGGTCCCTAATGAAGTATTTAATGTTCGAAGAGAGGGTTATGTTGTATCTTAGGACTTGGTTAATGTTTAGTCAAGCGGGAAGAAGTACTAATGGCCTAAGTTGTGCTTATAAGTCTTATGTTATTATGTAGACCCTACGAGTTAAGTGATGACCGCGGGAAGGGCATAGATATTACTAGTATATGTATAGTTACGATGTTGATTATAATTACCACTGGTCTACGACCAGTCGGGCAGATGTTACCACCGGGCTATGGCCGGTTGGGCAGTTACCACCGTGCTACGGCCAGTCGGGCAGTTGCGCTCTACCATCGGGAGATAATCGAACGGCCGATTACCGCCGGACTGCAGCCGGTCGGGCAATTACCACTGATCAGTTGGGCAGTTAGTATAGGATGAGTAGGAAGATAAAGGCACAGTACTGTACATAGATATGGTTAAGCATGCAAGAGTATAGAGAGAAATGTATCATATATGGATCGGGTTGCACGCCGCAACATATGTTCAGATAACGTTTGATGATAAGGTAACCAAGACTATGGTAGGTTATACAGACCTAGTAAAGATCGCAAGAAGATGAAGAGGTATGTATACATATGCTAGATTTCCATCGGTAGTTCAGAAATGCAGGTTGATTCTTATTCTTCTCATCTTTAGTATATGGCTATTTTGTTTCACTTTCCGCCTTGCATACTCAGTACATTGCTCTACTGACGTCCCTTTGTTGGGGGCGCTGCGTTTCATACCCGCAGGACTTGAGATACAGCTTGATGGATCTTTTTGTAAGGATACCAGCTCAACAGTCCAAGTCATGGAGCTCCACTTGCTTCGGAGTTGCCCTGTGAGTCAGCATGGCTCCATATGTATTTGCATGGATATGGCGGGGCACTGTTGCAGACACTTTTGTCATGTACTCCTATAGAGGCTCATAGACTGATATGCACAATTAGATATCTTATAATTATCTCGACTTGTACTATGTTGTATCATTATTATGGATAGCCTTACCGGCGCATGCACTCGAGATTAGTTTGAAGACGTAAGTATGTTATCTTTTGGGCTTGTGCCCCTATGGCTTATAGTACCTTGGTCTTATGTTTCCTTTCGAGATACAGAAAACGTGAGTTACAGTTGGTTCGCTCAGTTGCCGTAGGGTGCCGAGTGCCAGTCACGCCTTACCAAGGTTGGGGTGTGACACTCAATTTTTTGAACATCTACTCGAATTCCATCAGCTGAAATAATGTGGCCCCAAAAAGTCACAGAATTTAACCAGAACTCTCATTTTTAAAATTTTGCATACAACTCTCGAGTCCGACGAATTCCAAGGACAATGCGCGAATGGTCAGCGTGCTCCGTTTCTGACCGAGAATATACTAAGATGTCATGGATGAACACGATCACAAATAGATCTAAGCGAGGCCTAAATACGTTATTCATCATATTCATGAACACTGCTGGGGCATTCGTTAACCCAAACGACATCACCCGAAATTCATAATGGCCATATCTCGTTCTGAAAGCTGTTTTGGGAATATCTTCTTCTCTAACTCTCACTTGGTGATACCCCTATCTTAGATCAATTTTGGAAAACCATTTGGCACCTTGCAACTGATCGAATAAATCATCGATTCTTGGGAACAAATATTTATTCTTTATCGTCACCTTATTCCGCTGCCTGTAATCAATACACATCCGTAGGGAACCATCTTTCTTTCTCACAAATAGGACGGGTGCTCCCCACGGTAACGAACTGGTCCTAATGAATTCCTTCTCAAGCAAATCCTTTAGTTGTGCCTTTAGCTCTTTCAATTCTGCAGAAGCCATTCGATAAGGAGGAATGGATATAGGCTTAGTGTCCGGCAATACATCAATAGCAAAATCAATCTCCCTTTTCAGAGGAAGGCCTGGAAGTTCATCTGGGAATACATCTGAAAATTCGTTTACTACCGGGATGGATTGAAAAGTCGGTGGCTTTGCTTCGGTGTCATGAACTCGGACTAGGTGATAAATATAACCTTTAGCTATCATCTTCCTTACCTTAAGGTAGGAAATAAACCTACCTCTGGGAGACGCTGTATTACCTTTCCATTCAAGCACAGGTTCTCCCGGGAATTGGAATCGAACTACTTTCATTCTGCAATCGACATTAGCATAACAAGTGGCTAACCAGTCCATACCCATAATCACATCAAAATCTAACATTTCCAGCTCAACTAAATCAACTTTAGTCTGACGATCACATACCACAATTACACAATTCTTGTATACTTGTCTAGCTATTACGGGATCACCAATCGGAGTGGATACCTCGAAAGGTTTAATTAGCTCGAGTTTCACCCCAATACGAATAGTAATATAGGGAGTAATGTAAGACAACGTAGAACCCGAATCTATCAATGCATAGATGTCATGAGAGAATATGGATAATATATCTGTAACCATATCTGGGGAGGACTCAAGATCCTGGCGTCCGACTAAAGCATAAATACGAGGCTGGGGGCCACCTGAACTGGATGCTCCCCCTCTGCCCCTACCGTGGCCTGCTGCAACCTGGGGAGTCTGCCCTACCGGGCGCAGATGAGGAAGAACCAGCTACTGATCCTGTGGGCCGGGCCCCAACTCTACCACTCATCGATGGACATTCTCGCATCATATGCCCAATCTGACCACAAGCATAGCAGGTATCTGAATCTTGGCGACACTGACCGAAATGTAATCTACCACACTGGCTACACCGCGGCACCGGTGGTCTCTGCTGGCTAGGATCACCTCCAAACTGAGAACCTGAGGCTCTCAATCTCTGACCCGGACAAGCATAAATAGGGCGATCAAATCTCCTGCCCGCAAAAACCGAGAAGGTGCACTCATCGCGGACTGGACCGAATATCTGAAATACTGTTGCCGCTGACCCCCTCAATACTCACGACTAGCACCGGCAGATCTGGCCCTCTTGCTATGTCCTCTGTTAATATCACGCTCACCCCTCTACGGCTGTTGCTGCTCCTCTAAATTCTGGGCGTGAGCCTGAATATGGGAAATGTCCATCCCCTCCTGTAATGAAGCCGTCAGACAATCCTTGAACAAATATGGCCCTAAGTCACTCACAAATCTATGTACTCTATCTCCAATGTCAGCCACCATAGTCGGAGCATACATAACAAATGAATTAAAGTGAAGGGTATACTCCCGGGCACTCATATTCCCTTGCTTAGATTTAGAAACCTATCAGCACGGACCCTTCGAACCTCAGGTGGCAAATAGCGGCGGATGAAAGCATCTATGAATTCTTGCCAAACTGTGGGAGGTGTATTTTCATTTCTCGAAGATATCCAATTGTTGTACCAAAGGACCGCTACATCCCGGAGTCTATAAGATGCCAACTCCATAGATTCAGTATCGGAGGCATGGATGATCCTCAACGTTCTCATTATCTCATCAATAAAACCATGCGGGTCTTCATCCGGCTTTGACCCGAAATATTCTGGGGGATTTAAACTCATAAAATCACGGGCTCTAGCACTAGTCGCCCTATCACCTAGAACTGTACTCTGCCGCTGAGCCTGAGTGGCAACTAGCTGTGTCAATAGCTGAATAGCTTCAGTCATTTGTTGACCCGAAGTAACCGGTGGAGGAACTGTAGGCATAGGAGCCGGAGCTGAAGCCCCCTCTTATTGTTCTAGAATAGGCGGAGTGTGAGAGGTATTGGATAGAGCCTCATTATGAGATTCACCTTCTTCTATATTTGTTGGTGGCTCCCTTTCCATCCGCCTTTCAGTCGTAGTCTTGCCCTTTTGATACAACTCGAATGGCATCAAGACCTTTTACAAGGAGCCAAGCGATGGAACTTCAAGCGATGCAAGCATTGTTCATGAGGAGGGACATACTTGAATACATTCTAACACCTTCCCGGGGATTGCAAGTGTTCATGATAGCATAGGAGGATGGTTTGGAGAAGAGGCTGGAAGATGGCCATACTTGCAATGTGACTATTACTTGAAGATTTGCAAATTCAAGTTTTGTTCCCAAAAGAAGACACCCAAACAAGGCCCTTACTTCATTAAGGGTAAAAGTGTAATAGTGTAGTTGTCTTCTTTTAAACCTTAGTATAAATAGTAGTCTATTTTCATTTAGAAGACTTAGTCTATGTTGAATATTGATATCTTCAAATTGTGAACTCTTTTGAGTGTTGAGAGCTTGCTAAGCTAGAGATTGCGAATCTTGTGAGAGGATTGGTTATTAGGGTATCAAATCCCTATTGGTCATCCTAAGAGTTTGGTGCTCTTTAGTTCCTAAATTAGAGGTCAAGTTAATTTAAGAACTTTGGTTGCTAATTTGGGTCTTGAGTTGTGTCAAATTATCTATCCTTTATTTTCCTTGTCATTTTTCTTCATTTTCGTTTTGAATATTGTATCAATTGGCATCAGAGCTTAGTTTAGGTTTGTTCTACCAAATCTAATCTTGGGTTTTGATTCAACAAAAATAAAAAATAAAAAATCGAATTTTCTTGTTGATTTTGTTGAATCTAGTGTTAGATTAGAGTTTCTTAGTGTTTCTAGAGTCTAAATCTTCAATTTTGAATCCATTTGGAGTTAGGGTTTGTGTTCTACCATTGTTGAGTTGAAGAACTTGAAGAACTTGAAATGGGTCTTGTTATTTTGGGTGAAATTGGGGCTTGAAACTTATTGGGCTTTGTTCTAAAAGTCTTGGGGAGTCTAAATCTGAAATTTGAAGGAAAAACAAGTTGATTTGAAGGTAGTTGAAAATTTGAAATTGTTGGTGTTCTTGAAGATCTTCAAATCTTCATAGGGGAGAAGACTCTCCAAAGGGGCATTTAATCTAAAGTTTTCAAGTCAAGATTTGGGAAAAGTGTTTTTCTACCCCAAAAGGGTACATTTGGTCCAAAAAAAAAAAATCGAGAAGTTCGAGTTCAACACAAAAATCACTGAAGCTGGAACATTGCCAATTACGGACCGTAAATCAATTTACGGACCGTAATTTAGGGTCGTAAACTTGGATCGTGAAGCAGTAGTTCACTGGAAATTGCCAACCTCGTTAAAGACGGACCGTAAATCAATTTACGGGCCGTAATTTGAGGTCGTAAACTGGGGTCTTGAAAGAGTAGCTCACTGGAAGTTGGCAACCGTGTTAAATACGGACCGTAAACCACAATACGGCCCGTATCTTGTGGGTCGTAAAGTGCAAGGTACATTCTGTTTTGGGCATCACTAAATACGGTCACGAAGGACGGTCCGTAAATCACAATACGGACCGTATTTTGTCCAGCTCAAATCATAAACTCCAGGTACCTTTTTCAAGTCCAAATTTCATTTTGATCCCTCTTCCAATTCTGAAAAATTTCTTGATCCTTAGTTGATGATCTTGTGTCCCTAATCCTTTGGTAGGAAAACAAAAATAAAAAAATTGATACCTTGGATCAATTGGGGCTTCCCGGTCGTGTTTTCAAGTTATCACCTACCCGGGCCCGAAATTTTAGTTATTTTCTCGATTTTTGAAATTTCATTTTTTTTTCTTGTGTCTCTTAACTAGTAGCCATTTAGTAGTTGTTCCTATTTGTCTTGCTAGTTCTTGTGTCCGCATTTCTTTTGTGCCAATTCTTTCGTGCTTTTCTCTTTTTACTTCGTTGTTCATTTCTTGGCTCAAGTGCGTTTGTTTTATTGAGTCGTCCTCATTCTTTTGATAACAAGAATCTATTCCGACCAAGAGTCTATTTGAACCCTTGTGACTAGTCAACATTGACAAGCACACAATCTTTGGCGGAAGCAATTTGTGAGGCAATCAAAGGTGCGCATACTTGTGCAATTGTGAGTTGATTTTACTAATCTAACGTGTTTGTTTGCTTTGTTGAGTGTCTTAATAGGTACCATGGCTACAGAGGATGAAACTCGAGTTCCCACCGGGGAACTCACACTAGTTGATGTAATGAGAGCCTTACAAGCCTTGAACGATAATGTGGATAGTATGGGTGGTCGAATGGAAAACATGGGTGGTCGAATGGAAAACTTGGGATGTAGGGTGGAAGCAATTGAAGAAGGTAGTAGGGAGGTCTCATATTCGCCTCAAGTGCAATACCAAGGTGGCACAAGTGGAGCTACTCGAAGCACTTCACCTATAGTGTCACCCGGCACCTTCCATCATCTATATAACCCCACTCCCCAAAACGCTCCTCAAAACACGACTCTCACCCCACCAAACAACATTCCCATAGGCCAACGGAACAACCCACTCCAACAAGATCAAGTTCCAAATGAGCCACATCCAAATGACCCACCCCTAAATGACCCCCGCCCAAATGCACCAATGCCACCCCAAAACTGTCCAAACATCCAACAACCAAATGAGGAAGAGATAGAGGAAGCTCTACTTGAGCACGAACATTATGGTGACCAAGGTTGGAGGCCAAGAGGGCAAGCACAAGGAGGTTATCGAGGAAGGGGTGGAAGGCATGGTCCTAACCCTCACATGGGTAGGCAATTAGGGTACCAAGCTCGTGAAGGGTACCAAGGTCGTGACCATCAAGGTTATGACGACGATGGAGATTTTAATAGGAATCACGGTTATGGCGGAGGGCGAGACACGAGTCGCAATTCTATCAAGGTTACACTCCCGACCTTCAAAGGAAGTAGTGATCCCGATACATTCCTTGATTGGGTGATGCATTGTGATAGAATCTTCTTGACGAATGACATGTCCGAGGTGAAAAAGGCTTCTTACGCCATTGCTCAATTCTAGGGGTATGCCTCCACATGGTGGGAAACTCAAGTAAAAGCAAGAAGAATTATTGGACTCCCGCCCACACCTACTTGGGATGAATTGAAGGAGGCCATGCGGCGTAAGTATGTCACCGAACGCTACAAACAAGAACAACTCAAGAAGGTGTATACCTTAAGGCAAAACAAAAAGAGTGTGGAAGAATACTATGATGAGTTTCAAATTGTCAAGATGAGAATCGACTTTGACGAGGATGAGTTAAATGCTATGACTCGGTTCTGAGCCGGGTTAAATGGTGACATTGTCTCCTAAATGAGACTCCACAACTATGGGAGCATTGAAGAAACCCTTCAAGCGGCTATTGAAATAGAGGAGGGTCTCAAGGAGGACAAAATCAATAAATCAAGGGGCTATGTGAGTTCATAGAACCATAACAAAGAACGAGGAGCTTTCTCCTCCAATTGGCAAAAGAATAAGGGCCCCATGCAAGAAGCCAAGAAACCATTTGTGAAGAATTCTCAAGTTGAGAAGCAAGTTGACAAGCAACCTCCGAAGTTTGCTCCAAAAGAAGGAGGTACGAAAACTCCTATTCAATGCTTTAAATGTCATGGATTCGGTCATAGAGCAAGTGAGTGCCCTAATCGTAGAGCGTTTATTTTGAAAGACACTTATAGTGAGGATGAGGAAGAATGCGAGGAAGGGGATGAAGAGGGCAATCATGAGGATGAACATCATGATAGTGAAGGGGATGGCGTTGAAGGTGATGATGAGCCCATTGTACCTTTATATGTGGTGCGACGAACCATGATAAGTAAAGCAATGGATGACCCAAGTCAACGGGAAAATCTCTTCCATTCCAAGTGCATCATTAACCAAAACACTAGCATCATGATCATTGATAGTGGGAGTTGTGCTAATGTTGCTAGTACCACCCTTGTTGATTTATTGAAACTTCCCACCACCCGCCATGAAAACCCTTACAAACTTCAATGGCTCAATGAATGTGGTGAATTGAAGGTGACTAGGCGAGCTATCATCAAATTCGCGGTTGGGAAGTATCATGATGAGGTGTTGTGTGATGTTGTTCCCATGCAAGCGTGTCATCTTCTACTTGGCCGACCATGGCAATATGATAGGTCCGTCAACCATAATGGGAGAACTAACCAATACAACCTTGGCCACAATGGTGCCAAACATGTCTTGAATCCCATGACCCCCTCCCAAGTGGGTGAGATCTATAACAAAATGAGGGAGTTAAAGGAGAAGGGACATGGTGCATTGCAAAAGAAGAATGTGGGGGACGAGGGAGTAGAGGAGAGTAGTTCTCAAGAGTTGAGTGGAAAGAAAGGAGAGCTTAGAGGAAAAACTAAGGTGTCGCTTTTGGCGAATTGTGGGGAAATTAGGGAGGAATTGGGGGAGCGTCAACCGGTGATTCTCCTCATGCATAGGGACTATGCATTGCACACTAATGAACTAACCCTTTCTTTTCCTAGCTCTATTTTTTCTTTTTTGCAGGAATTTGATGATGTGTTCCCAACGGAACTCCCAAAGGGGTTACCACCCTTGAGGGGAATTGAACACCAAATTGACTTTGTTCCGGGGTCTCAATTACCAAACAAGCCGGCTTATAGAGCCAACCTGGATGACACTAAGGAGCTTCAAAGGCAAGTGGATGAGCTCCTTGAAAAGGGAGTTGTGAGAGAAAGCATGAGTCCTTGTGTCGTGCCCGTGATCTTGGTGCCAAAGAAAGATGGATCATGGCGCATGTGTGTTGATTGTCGGGCCATCAACAAGATAACGGTAAAGTATCGCCATCCCATACCCCGTCTTGATGACATGCTTGATGAGTTGAATGGTTCATGCATATTCTCTAAGGTAGATCTTCGGAGTGGGTATCATCAAATCCGGATGAAACCCGGAGATGAGTGGAAAATCGCATTCAAGACCAAGTGTGGTCTATATGAATGGTTGGTGATGCCTTTTGGTCTCACTAACGCTCCTAGTACTTTCATGTGATTGATGAATCATGTGATGAAACCTTTTATTGGCAAATTCGTGGTTGTTTATTTTGATGATATTTTGGTGTATAGCAAAACCATGGATGAGCATGTTAGTCATTTGAAATGTGTGTTTGAAGTGCTTAGACAAGAACAACTTTATGCCAATGTTGATAAATGTTCCTTTTGTGTGGATGAAGTTGTTTTCTTGGGAATTGTCGTGAGCTCAAGGGGGGTTGAGGTTGATGAATCCAAAATAGAAGCCATAAGAAATTGGCCCACTCCAAAATCCATTGGAGATGTAAGAAGCTTTCATGGCTTGGCTAGTTTCTATAGGCGTTTTGTTAAAGGATTTAGTACCATAGCCGCTCCTTTGACCGAGGTAATCCGAAAGGACAAACCTTTTTCTTGGGGTGTGGAGCAAGCTAATGCCTTTGAAACTTTGAAACAAATGCTTAGCTCCGCACCATTGTTGCAATTACCCGACTTTGACAAAATATTTGAGATTGAATGTGATGCAAGCAAAGTGGGTATTGGAGCCGTTTTAATGCAAGACCAAAAGCCCATAGCCTATTTTAGTGAAAAACTCAAGGGAGCGACCTTAAATTACACTACCTATGATCTTGAGTTGTATGCCTTGATTCGTGCTTTGGGAAATTGGCAACACTACTTGTGGCCTAAAGAGTTTGTAATTCGGACCGACCATGAGTCCTTAAAGCATCTTAAGGCCCAAGGTAAGTTGAACAAAAGGCATGCCAAATGGGTTGAATTCCTTGAAACCTTCCCTTATGTAATCCAATACAAAAAGGGAAAGGAGAATGTAGTGGCGGATGCCCTATCAAGGAAACATGTTTTGATTAATACCTTGTCTTCCAAATTGATGGGTTTTGAAAGCTTGAAGACATTGTATCCCGAGGACCCCGTCTTTGCTAAAATCATTCTAGATTGCGAAGAATGGGAAAAGGAGAGGTGGATTAGGGATAGGTTTTCTACTCCCTATTCCAAGTTTGATGGTTTCTTGTTCAAGAAGAAGCGACTATGTGTGCCTATGAGCTCTTGGAGGGAGTTATTTGTGCGAGAGGCACATAATGGGGGATTGATGGGACATTTTGGAATTGATAAGACTTTGGGGATTCTTGAGGAGAAATTTTATTGGCCTTATATGCGGAGGGATGTGGCTAAGAGTTGTGGTCAATGCATTGAATGTCGCGGCGCCAAGTCTAGACTCCTTCCCCATGGTTTGTATACCCCTCTCCCCACCCCTCAACAACCTTGGATTGATATTTCGATGGATTTTGTGTTGGGATTGCCTAGAACCAAAAGGGGTAAAGATAGCATCTTTGTTGTGGTTGATCGATTTTATAAAATGGCTCATTTCATTGCTTGTCATAAAGTTGATGATGCTCCTCATGTTGCCTCTTTGTTTGTTGAACATGTGGTAAAGTTGCATGGTATTCCCAAACCCATCGTGAGCGATAGGGATCCAAAATTCCTTAGCCACTTTTGGAAAGAATTGTGGGGACGACTTGGTACTAAATTGTTGTTTTCTACCTCTTGTCACCCACAAACCGATGGCCAAACCGAAGTTGTCAATAGGACCTTAGGTTCTATGCTTAGGGCCATGGTTAAAGGAAAATTAACATCTTGGGAAGATCAATTGCCTTTGGTTGAATTTGCTTACAATAGAGTCATTCATAGCACTATTGGCATGTCACCTTTTGAAGTCGTTTATGGTTTTAACCCCCTAACCCCTTTAGATCTAACCCCTTTATCTCAAGATGTTGTGTTGAGTTTAGATGGAAACAAACGAGCCGAGGCCATGAAGAAGTTGCATGAGAAGGTGAGGCTTCACCTTGAGAAAAAGAATCAAGAAACGGCCAAGAGAGCGAACAAGGGCCGCAAACGAGTTGTGCTTGAACCGGGTGATTGGGTTTGGGTACATTTCCGAAAGGAGAGGTTTCCCAACAAAAGAAATACCAAGTTGATGCCTAGAGGAGATGGTCCATTTGAAGTACTTGAACGACTCAATGATAATGCATACAAAATTGATCTTCCACCCGAATACCAAGTTCATAACACCTTCAATGTGTGTGATATCTCTCCTATGGTGGTGCAAGATGTTGATCCCTTAAATTTGAGGACAAATTCTCTTCAAGAAGGGGAGAATGATACAACTCGAATGGCATCAAGACCTTTTACAAGGATCCAAGCGAGGGAACTTCAAGCGATGCAAGCATTGTTCATGAGGAGGGACATACTTGAATACATTCTAACACCTTCCCGGGGATTGCAAGTGTTCATGATAGCATGGGAGGATGGTTTGGAGAAGAGGCTGGAAGATGGCCATACTTGCAATGTGACTATTACTTGAAGATTTGCAAATTCAAGTTTTGTTCCCAAAAGAAGACACCCAAACAAAGCCCTTACTTCATTAAGGGTAAAAGTGTAATAGTGTAGTTGTCTTCTTTTAAACCTTAGTATAAATAGTAGTCTATTTTCATTTAGAAGACTTAGTCTATGTTGAATATTGATATCTTCAAATTGTGAACTCTTTTGAGTGTTGAGAGCTTGCTAAGCTAGAGATTGTGAATCTTGTGAGAGGATTGGTTATTAGGGTATCAAATCCCTATTGGTCATCCTAAGAGTTTGGTGCTCTTTAGTTCCTAAATTAGAGGTCAAGTTAATTTAAGAACTTTGGTTGCTAATTTGGGTCTTGAGTTGTGTCAAATTATCTATCCTTTATTTTCCTTGTCATTTTTCTTCATTTTCGTTTTGAATATTGTATCACCTTTTGGGTGGCTGTGGCTTTTCTCTTTACAGGCATTGCTGAAATCATAACGCACAATTAGGGAGGAGAAAATCTTATAACATGGCTCTATGGCACGATCTAATAAGAAGAATAATGGTCATTTTTCCTAAATGCCCGCAGCGTCTTGTTTATAAGTATGGCGCGCTTCACACCCACAAATGAGACTCTGCTAGACACGGCTCGTAGACACACCCTAGGACGGAACTGCTCTGATACCACTTTTGTCACGACCCGACTAGGGGGCCATGACGAGTCCCTGGAGCTGACTACCGAGCACCACTCGTTACGCTAGTCATCATACTCATCCTGAACACATATAAACTCCAAGGCAATACATAGATATACATAAGCCCTCACGGCTGTAAAAATGATATACAAGAATCTACCATGAAGTCATTATGAACATCTAATACCCACACATACGTATCTGCGAGCCTTTACTGGAGTACGGTGACATAAGGACGGGACAGGACCCCATCATGCGCATATACATATATACACAAAATAATGTATTAAAAATGGCACCTCCAGAATAATGGAGTGATCCTGTAAATCTGTTGAGTAGCTCCTAGGAATCTAGACCACCTCCCTGTCTACCTGTGGGCATGAACACAGAGTCCAAAAATAAAGGACGTCAGTATGAACATTTTACTGATTATGTAAAGCATGAATAATAATATCATATCAAAGAAATAAGGGAACTTCAATTAATGAAACAACCTGCAACTGAATGTCACTTAAGACGGAACAATGCATGCTAACTTACATCTCAAACATCATCATATCAAGTATAAATATATAAGCTGCCCGACCATGTAGGCACGGTGTGATCATCGTTAGCCTGCGTCTAGGCCTCCCATGTCCGGGGTAACCATCTCATGTCGCCCACTAGTGGTGTCTGCCCATGCTCTCTAGATATGGTGTATATGCCGCCTGCCTTAGCGGTGTCTGCCCGACCATATAGGCACGGTGTAATCTCATTATAATATACTTATTATAAATCATGCATTAGAACTCAAATATAAACTATACCCTATCGGGGTGACGTAAGGTCGAGAAACCCCGATTCCATTATGGAGTAGGCATAATCATCATGTCTCACCTTGGAGGAACAAGCATTGTAAGGTGAGTGTAACAACAATGAGCTACATCAAGAATCGTACAAGGATCATTAGCTTCGTAGAAATATCATACCATGAGCTTTAGAATCTCTAGACTTAGGCTCATCATCATTGTCACATTCATAACATATTTCTTATCTTTACCTCATGGGAAGCTTTTTATAAACATAGACTCACAGTTTTCGAGATGTAAGAGGGTCATGGAAAGACAAAGGAATTCATGTCATAGGAATCATGCCTTAGAAAACAAGGGACTAGCCTTACATACCTTGATGTCGCTCTAACTTTATCAATTTAAGCGCTTTCCGCCAATGTTCACGATTCTATATTCAAGAGAATTCGTACTAGAATTAGATGATTGGAAACGTACTTAAGCTTAAGCTAAAGCAAATGAAAATTGGGCAGAATTTACTTTGTTTCTACTACTTCCTCCACATGATATAACAACTCCCAAGCATCAATAACAACATTCATAATATGATGATCAACAATCTTCATCAAACTATACATTATTCAATTCTCCCAATTCCATTTCAAATTATCCATAACCAAAATTACAACACAACATCGTATTCGTCAACACACAATGCTTATTCAATACTCTTTGTATCATTTATAACAAGATTATATTCATAACATGTCAAGAACTATAGTTCAAATCAAGTCACTATTCAAGAACATCATTATTCCCCTATTTAGATTTCATTTTCCACTTCCTTCCACAATCCAAGTCTTTTAACCACTTAATAATCTTAAAAACATGAAATGAACATAAAACTCACCTTTGAATATGCAGAAACGTCCTTTGGATGAAAATATTCGACTTGAGAAAACCCCAACTTCACCACTAAAGAATTTCTTGACTTATATAAAACCTAATGAGCATTCATGCTCTTGATTCCATCAACTCTTGATGCTTAACTCTTGATTCCTCTTGGGTATATGTGAAAATGGTATGGAGAATATTCTAGACCTTTCTTGAGGTGTGGAGAAAGGATGAAAATGAAAAATGAGGACTTAGGGGTCTCTTTTTATAAAATTTAAAATCTGTCCCGACTGTGTTTTACGGACACATATACGATCCGTGTGACCGTATAATACTTCCAGTGGAGGACCCTTCTCTGGACATGTTATACGGTCCCTCATATGGACTGTATAAATTATACGGGCCGTATAAGTTGGCCGTATAACTCCCAGTTTCTCTGAAATTGCTCTCATCGTTACGTTTGATCTCCGATCCTTATGGAACCTTCTTAGAACTTATTTAGCATTTCATTAATAAGATAGGGAGCGTCATAAATCTTCCTTAAGACATCATTAAGTCAACATTAGCTCGGTAGTTTGCAAAATCCTTCCAAAACACGACTTATACCTTACATTCTTCATCGAACTTCCTTCTGTTGCCTCAAACGCCTTTGGAATCTTAATTAGAATTGTTAAGTACTACTTCTCACTTGTAAAAACATTATATTCTTCTCACCCTGCGTTAGTCTATCTACCATACGATGACATGAAATTTTCTGAGGTGTAAGTGACGCTCAGTTAAATTCCTTATTTAAGAAATCATTTTGGAAATTGGTCCCATTTTTCACAACGCAAAAATTCCAGCCGCCCAAGTCCTTGGGGGAAGTCTAAAAAAAATCAGATTTGTTGGGCATAAAAATCCTTCTAACACCTTCCAATTCTTTTTCCACCTAGTAAATTACTCCTAAAAGTCTTCATCTAGAGAACCATCTAATGGGTATTACAAGTCCCTAGAGTTGGGGAAATGATGGGTTGGCTTTATCTTTCACATGAACTCCATTAAACAATCTTACATGTTCTCCACCTAAATAAGTTAATAAACCTAGCTTCCTACCTTCCTTCTTCTTAAAAATGAGTTCTTCCATGGATCTTGGAAATGAGTCTTTCTCTATATAAGCTTAAAAATTGGTAAATTACCTAGTGTTGTTGTATATGAAATCTAGAAGTGGGTTAAGATCCCAAACCTTTCTTAATTATCTTAAATCTCTTATGAGGATCCTAATGGTACTTTTTATTCTTGGGCCTCACATTGTCTCCAAGCTGTTTCGTGCGGATTACGATGTGGTGATTGAGTTGAAGAATCAATGGATGTTCGTGGCACCCGCTCGGCCATGAGGTAGGTTACGGCTTCGCTTTTGGTAGACTCCGGTTAGTTTCCTATATTCATGTATCAGAAGGAATGCAGAATGCATGTGTCGAAATTGGAGATTTGAGATGGAATCCTAGGATGGTACTGTTGTGTGATTGATATGTTCGGGCTTGTGGCTTGTAGATTCCTTAGGATGCTTAATTTGGTTTTCTTGAATATCGATGGATTTTATGTGACTTGGGAGTAGTGGGTGATACGTATCTTTCTATGTCTCACGATCAGAATTTTCGTACCATGTGATTAGTTGTGTTATGCTTTTGTAGTGAATCTGGTTGATAAATGAAAGAATAAAATGTACCAACGATTGTGATTTAGTTCTAGACTGAGTTGTGACGAATGATTTGGGAGTAGAAAGTGAAATTACTTGTTCTAAGCTAATAGGCTGATTAAGGGAAAGTGGTAATAATGTATAGCGACTTGTTTAATCTATTGTGTGTTTAGGGGCAAAATACATCAAAACATCCCTAAACTATACTCGAAAATTCGATATCACACCTAAACTATACGAGCGACCTATTACACACCTAATATATGAAAAAGTGATATTTTTTACTCCCTGAGAGCTGTATGACCAGTTGCACTAGGGGAGAGTGTACACACTCTCTCCCCACATCAATACCACATCAGTCCCCGTTAGTGCCACATCAGTCCACGTCAGTGCCACATTTTTTATTTTTATTTTATATTGTTTTTCCTTCCCCCTCCTCCCCCACCCTCCCTTTCTTCTTCATCCTTACTCCCTTTCTTATTGCATAACCACCATTGTTTCCAATGAGCTTTAATATTTTTCAGTGAATTTCAATATTTTCCGGTGAGCTTTCATTTTTTCCGATCTACTTCATTTTTCCGTCACCAAATTTGCATCTAATCTACCTATAAAATAATAATGAGCTTCTTTTTAATTTTTTTTCCGA
Organism: Lycium barbarum; assembly: GCF_019175385.1. Classification (NCBI taxonomy): domain Eukaryota; kingdom Viridiplantae; phylum Streptophyta; class Magnoliopsida; order Solanales; family Solanaceae; genus Lycium; species Lycium barbarum. Next base: position 73,172,813 of record NC_083339.1, read on the forward strand.
TCTGCTTCTTTTTAATTTTTTTTCCTAGAAAAACTAATAATCACCATTTCCAAAAAAAAGGTTTCCTTATGTTCCTGTTCCGGCGAAGCAACAACAAAACAAAAAAGGGTACTTGATTTTATAATTCGTTGATTTTCTGGGATGAGAAAAAATAGAAGAAAGTCTCCATTCTCCATTTTTGCCCCTTTCTTTCTAGATAGCTCGACTTGTTTAGAAAAAAAAAAGAGAAAAATAAAATGAAAGAATTTGAAGCTAATCTATGGTTGAAGAATAGTGAAAAAACAAGGAGCAGGAGAAAGTGCGAGGGGTGGGGATGAAGAAATTGCACGGATGGCCCTTCAATGGGCAGTGAAGAAATTGAACGGACGGCCCTTCTATGGGCAATAATGAAGAATTGCATGAACTGCCCTTTGGGGGTTGGTGGGAAGGTGGAGGAGAAGGGGGTGGGTGGGGTTGGGGGTGGGTGGGGAAAATGAGGGGTGGGGTGGGGGTTAAAAAAATTGAATTTTACAATTAAAAAAAAGGATAAATAAATAATATATAATTAAAACGCGCCTCTTTTTAAAAAAAAAAATATTGTGCCACATCAGCTTTTAAGGAGCAAAACATATCACTTTAAAATATATTAGGTGTGTAATGGGTCGTCTGTATAGTTTAAGTGTGATATCGACTTTTCGGGTATAGTTCAGGGGTGTTTTGATGTATTTTGCCTGTGTTTAGGACTAGCCATCGCATTGTGTGGTAATTGATTGTTCTATTGTGTTGGCTTGATGCCACGCGTCGTTAGTAGATATTGATATTGTTGTTCCATCTTGATTATTATATTGGTGGCATACCCACTATTGGTACTTGTGATTCGGATATATTGTTGGCGTACCCACTGTTGGTACTTGTGATTTTGATATATTGTTGACGTACTCATTGTTGGTACTTGTAATATTGAGCATGATTAATGATATGGATGCATGCATTGCACGCACTCTCATTCTTCATGATATATTGTTGAACTACTGATGATACTGTTACACCCCGTATCTTCGAAGAGCACTTATCAAATTTGAAACATAAGTACATTGAGTTATGGTTAAGTAAAACCACTTTGGAAAATAAGGAGCAAGCATTATTAAGTATATTTAATGAGTGAAGGATGTATATAAGGTATACCGGAATGTTTTATAAGGAAATGAGTGGAAAAAATGGAGTAGTACGACTTTAGAGAAAGGATGGGTAATGTTTCATGTGAAAATTTTAGTCTAACTTGAGGGAATAATATTTCTGAGCATACGAAGTGTTTTGAAATGAAACAAAAGCTTAAAACAAAATTCGTCGAGTCTAGTTTCCAACGCAACTGACCGCTCATCGATAGGACTTCAGAGTAGAGAATTGTGGACGTTACAAGTTTGGCTGACAAAGCAGAAATGCGTGATACAGTATTACTACGGTAATCGACTTGCTACAGTGACTCAGCCCAAATTTTACCCCTATATAAAGGGTAATAACCCCCTCTTTCATCATATTTTGCCTAGAAAATTCCAGAAAAACAGTTGAGGGTGTGAGAATATCAAAAAGTGATCAATTTTCAAGTGACAGAATATTAGTTTAGGTCCGGATAACGCGTGGTTGTGATTGTAGTCTTGTTTTGCGATGGATTTTGATGTCGATTCAAAGCGGATATCGGAGATATTGCTACTTCAACAAGAGTAAGGTATGGATTTCTTTCTATTTACGCTAATACCGGTTTATTCACAAAGATAGAGTGGTTAAATAATTGTATAGTAAGTTGGTTAGTTACGGAAGTTTAAAAATAGCGTGTGGGCTGTTTTATGGTATATATTAGTGTTGGAAATGATGTTATTGATGTTGGTATCGTTGTTGTTGTTGTTGGTTGCTGAATTGAGGCTTCGGGCTAGGCATATAAGCAGAGGAGATGCTGCCGAAATTTTGGCAGATTCTAGAAAGATTTATTTGAAAGCTTAGGATAAGTATATAACAATGGACCTAATCATAGTATGAATGGTCTTATATGTAGACTTGCAGGCTCGGACGGATAAGCGTAGGTAGTTGGAGGCTAAACAGGTTTGTTAAGGCTCGTCCCATTCTTTCAAAGGCATGATTCTTATGTTATGATCCCATACAGGTTTCCATAACCACCTTGTTTCCAAGAGCTAGAAGTTTATGAATCTTAAAGCTTCTTATGATACTAAAGATGAGAATGTTTATATGAGGATTATGATGATGATGATTTTATGTTTAAAAGTTTCATGTTATGATTTTAATGATGATATGAAGATGTTGAGCTACTTCATGATTTTCTCGATTCTATTCATTGTTGTTGATCTCACCGTATGAATTGTTCCTTTGAGGTGAGATATAGTGATAATGGTTGTTCCATAATATGAATCGGAGGTTACCGACCTTACTTCACTCCGATAAAGTTGTAGCTTTCGTATGAGCTTTCTTGCATACTATTTACATTATGTATATGAACATGGTATATATGGATTGGGCCGTACGTTCCTCGATACTAACTTATATGGATCGGGTCGTACTTTCCTCGGAACTAACTTATATGGATTGGGCCGTACGTTCCTTGGCACTAACTTATATGGATCGGGTCGTACGTTCCTCGGCACTAACTTATATGGATCGGGTCGTACGTTCGTCGGCACTAACATATGATGATTATGGATCGGGTTGTACGTTCGACAACACTAATATTTATGGATCGGGTTTCACGTTCCACAACACTAATATTTATGTTATATGTGTGTGTGTGTGTATATATATATATATATAGGTGCTTGTGTACATATGATTTTAAGATGTACAAGTTATCCCTCCCATTCCATGTTACCTTTCATATCCATATATGTTGTTATTTATGCCTTACATACTCAGTACATTATTCATACTGACCCCCTTTCTTCGGGGCTGCATTTCATGCCCGCAGGTAAAGATTCTCAGTTTGGTGATCCTCTGGCTTAGGACTTCTGCTCAGCTGCTTGGAGAGCTCCATTGTTCCGGAGCTTGAGTCATTTGGGTACAGATCCCTTTGACATAGACTTTGTTATACTCTTAGAGGTCCGTAGACACATGTGGGTTGTGTATATATGGTTTGGTCAGCTATACAGATGTAGTTCGTTTTGGATATTCCCGCATATAGTGGCATCCTTGTCGGCTTGCATAGTTTGTGATGTTTAGTTAACTGTGACTCCTCAAGAGACAGGTTCATTCTGATATATGGCATTATGAGTCTACAACATGCTTTTACAGATTTCCAGATTATCCTTAGTATCAGTCTGGTTATATCTAACAGGTTCGTATATGAGTGTCTAACTCGAGCACTAGTCCTGACCCATCGGTTGGGGTCGTGACAGATACCTGATGAAACACAGTGATGAGCTGGGCTCGATTTTTACTTGAGTTACGTGTGAGGCCGATATCCAATGTTAGTTCCAAAATGATTGATTGAGTGAGTGCATGTACTTCGCGGTTGCCCCAGAGTGGCGCCGGTGAGAACCTTCCGTGGGCAAAGATCCGAGGTCCCGTCTGTCTTTTGGGCAAAGATCCGAGACGGGTGGCACTTAGAATTCGCCAGTCACCCTGGGTTGTGCTACCGAGATGTCGATATTTCCATCCGAACCACATGTGTACACAACATATGCATGGCGTTGCATCGCATTCATACATTATTGCATTGCATTGCACTCATGCCTTATATTGAGATGACTTGGTTTTTTACTTGTGACGTTGTCTTTGGATTGGGCATATGGAGAGTTGGTGCAATTGAGTTTAGATGCTCTACTTAGGTAATGACGTGTGTGTCACGCCCCAAATCAGGAGTAGCGTGACCGGCACTCGAGGCCAAACTATGCCCGAGCGAAACACTCTAAATCTGAAACTCTAGGCAGTAACCCCCAACTTAAACTGATAATGTCTAAATCTGGATATATATATATATAAATACTGATTATCTCATTTGAACTGGCACGCACACCCAAAATATATATACACAACTGAGCAAGCCGATGAGGCTACTTTAATTGTAGAAAACCAACAGTATCCAACAGACATATACAAGTGAGACGAGGCTATCACAGAGACATACTATATACAGGACTCGTCTACAAGCCTCTAGGGAAGGTATGACTGTACCATGGTCGAGACATGGCCCGGGCCCATACAATCTGTAATCAAAAGAGAGAGACCTGGCCCCTGCCCCCTTTTAGCTAACCCTCTCATTTTTTATCCAAACACTCCTCCAGACCTCTCAAATATTCTGGAAACTTCCCCAACCCTCCAAACATCAAATTTTAGCCCAAATTAAGTGTAATCTCCAGATTCTGGTCCAGACAGCATATAGTTGCGATTATAAAATCATATTGCAGTGAGTATTGATTTGAATTCAAGGTGGAAAGTGAAGATATTGCTGTTCTAGCGGAGGTAAGGTAAGAATCTTCCTTTATTGATGTTGATTTAGGCTTATTTACGGAGATAAGGTTATTAAATAAGCGTATAACGAATTTGTGGGTTGAGAAATTGGATAAACATCGTGTGAGATGTTTTATGGAATATTTTGGTATGGATAATGATGTTATTGGCATTAGAGTTGTTGTGGTTGCGTTGGTTGTTGATATTGTGATTTTGGGTTAGGGATATAAACAGGGGAGATGCTGCCCGAATTTCGGCATATTCTAAAGGAGTTTAATTTAAAGAGCTAAGATAGGCGTATGACGATGAGCCTAACAGTAGTATGATTTCTCTTGAATGTAGATTTACGTGCTCGGGAGAATAGACATTATGTGATAGAAGATCGAAAAGGTATGTTAAGGATGTTCCTTCTTTCTTGGCATGTTTCCATAAATGGTAAGAGCTTGATAAACCTTATGACTCGAGATAAACAAAGTAAAGCTTGTCATACTGTTGTCTAGCTTTCGAGTGTTACGTTATTCTTTCTGAGGGGCCACATCCCTTCCCTATGTCCTTGAGTTTATAGAGAGACAAAAGAGACATGTTATAGTATCAGTGTTTTTCAGCATATGCATGATATACTGCATGATGTACATATATATTTTTCTTTAGCCTAGCCACTTGGTCAGTGAGAAAATTTTATTTTGCCTGGCCTACGGGTCAGTGAGACAGATATGCCTGGCCTACGGGTCAGTGAGATAGATTACCTGGCCGACGGGTCAGTAAGACACAGTGCTTGGCTACTTGGCCAGTGAGATTTTACTGTTTCCTGGCCACTTGGTCAGTGAGATATATAATTGTATTATATTGCATTTCATATGAGATAGGTCTGGAGAGATATTCAGGGCATTATTTGGCATGCGGATTGTTCTGTTTTAGTTCAGTTTCAGTTATCGTCGCCTTACATACTCGGTACATTATTTTGTATTGACGTCCCTTTTGTCGGGGTACTACATTCATGCCTGCAGGTACAGATCGACAGATTGATAAACCTCCCCAGTAGACAGGATCTGACATCAGCTGATTAGTGAGCTCCCTTTCTGTTCGGAGTTGCCAGGTCCTTTGGAGTCGTTCTTTTTTTATTCCTGATTGTACGGTACAGTAACACATCCTCATAGAGACTTATAGACGAGTCTTGTATATAGTGTGTATGTGTGATAGCTTTGTCGGTTAATGTGCGTCTGTTGGATACTGTTGGTTTTGTACGATCATAGCAGCCCCGTCGGCTTGCTCAGTTGTGTAGATATATATTTTGGGTGTGTATGCCCAATTCAGACGAGACAGTCAGTATTTATATATATGTATCCAAATTGTGGCCTCGCCGGCTTGTTGGTTTTGTTTGTGAGCAGGTGGACCTTACTGATTTAAGTCGAGGGGGAGGGAGATTACTCCCTAAAGTTTTAGATTTAGAAGGGTTCACTCAGGCCTAGTTAGGCATCGAGTCCCGGTCACGCCACTCCAGATTTGGAGCGTGACAAACTTGGTATTAGAGTCGATCTGTGCTAGGAAGTCTACAAGAAATGACTAGTAGAGTCTTGTTTATAGATGTGTTGTGCACCACATCACATCAACAGGAAGATACAGGGCATTTAGGAGTTGGTTACCCTTCTTCGAGATCTAAATCGTTCTGTAGAGCCAAATCATAGGAGATTTGAGTTAAACTTACTCTTCCGTATTTGTGCACAGCTATGCCGGTGATGAAGAATACTATAGAGAACCGGAGAGGTGATACAGCGGCTAGCGAGGGAAGCAGTAGGGCACACTCGACAGTTGAGGCCCGACCTGAGGGCCAGGGTGAGACCCTATCCCCGCCATCATCGATGACTCTACTGCTTGAGGAGCCCCCGAGGGAGGTATTACCTCCAGTGCCCCTCTCGCACCGACAGACCAGGATCTTAGGAGGGTGGTGCACTTATTGACCCAAATTGTGACGACACAGAGGCAACCGAGAGCACCTGTTGGGGCAGTGACTGCTGATGGATCCCACAGTTTGAGGGTTCGTGAGTTTGTAACACTTGACCCTCTAGAGCACTTAGGGGTTAAGCGGGACGAGAATCCACAGAACTTTGTCGATAAGCTACAACATATTTTGAGGGTCATGTATGCCACCGAGATCGAGGCTGCAGAGTTAGTGACTTTCAAGCTTCGTGATATAGTGGTCTTATGGTATGAGAGGTAGGAGTAGGCCAGAGGTTCTGAGGCATCTCCCGCACATTGGTCTGAGTTTTCAGAGGCCTTTCTTGATCATTATTTACCATTGGAGATACGAAAGGCAAGGGTCGATCAGTTCTTGACTGTCCAGCAAGTTAGCTCCAGCGTTCATGATTATTTCCTCTGATTTGATTCCTTAGCCAGATATACTCCATCCTTCTTTGATTCATCGAGGGCTAGGATTCACAGGTTCATAGCGAGTTTACACCCCAACTATGTTTAGGCTTGCACCACTGCGGCGGTGAGTGATAATATGGACCTTGCTCGTATCCAGGGCATTCGTACAAAACTACGAAGATCGTAGACGTCAGCGGCGGGCGGCTGAGAGCAGGGAAAGGGAGTATCATAAGAGGGCTAAGTTTACTGGTCAACAGGCTGAGAGTAGGGGGATTTTCAGACCCCACCATCAGAGTAGGCCATTTAGGCCACCATTAGCTCAGTCTCAGGGATACAGATCGGGGTATTATATTCCATCTGGACCAGGTGAGTGTTTCCGTATGTCCGGGTAACAGCAGCAGAAGGGTCTGGGGTAGGCTAGATCACTACCACATCAATGTGTTAATTGTGGCAGAGCGCACTATGGGCGATGTCAGTATGGATCGAGAGCTTGTTATACATGTGGCAGCCTAGATCCTTTCATGAAAGACTGCCCACAGGGGGGACCTACTAGTATAGCGCAGCTGACGGGGTCCGTAGCAGGGTTGTTAGTATCCGTGCATCCTTCTGGGCGCGGGTCTCAGTCTTTAGCAGGTAGAGGCCAAGGTAGGGGCGGAGCTTCTGGTGCAGGTGGTGCCCAGAATCGTATCTATGCTTTGGCAGGTCGTTAGGACTTAGAGTCTTCGCCGGATGTTGTGACATGTACGTTGACAGTCTCTTCATATAACGTTTACGCGTTGGTTAGATTCGGGGTCCAATTTATCCTATGTCACTCAACTTACAGCGGGAAAATTTGTCATAGCGCCAGAATTATTGAATGAGCCATTTTCTGTGTCCACACCTATTTGTTTTGTACGATCATAGTAGCCCGTCAGCTCGCTCAGTTGTGTATATCTATATTTTGGGTGTGTATGCCCATTTCAGACGAGATAGTCAGTATTTGTATATGTGTATCCAGATTGCAGCCTTGCCGGCTTGTTGGCTTTATTTGTGATCAGGTAGGCCTTACAGGTTTAAGTCGGGGGGGGGGGGGGGGGGGGGTTACTCCCCAAAGTTTTAGATTTAGAAGGGTTCGCTCAAGCCTAGGTCGGTATCGAGTGCCGGTCACGCCACTTTAGATTTAGGGCGTGACAATAATACTATTATATATCTCACTGACCAAGCGGCCAGACAACTGTAAAATCTCACTGGCCCGTCAGCCAGGAAATCTGTCTCACCGACCCGTAGGCCAGGCAATCTGTCTCACTGACCCGTAGGCCAGGCCAAAGAAAGTGTCTCATATCAGGCATATGCTGAAAATATTAATATTATAACATGCCTCTTCTGTCTCTCTAAAAACTCAATGACATAGGGAGGAGACATGGCCCCCCGGAAAGAATAACATAACACTCAAAAACTATGCAATAATATGACAAGCTCTACTTTGACAAATCCCTAGTCATAAGGTTTATTACATTTTTTTTTACCATATATGGAATCATGCCAAGAAAAGAAGGAACAGCCTTAACATACCTTGTCGTTTCCTTAACTACTTAACGCTTACCCTTCCGAACTTGCAAATCTACATTCAAGATAATTCATTCCAAGGTCAAACCATTGAAACTCTCATAAGATCAAGCTAGACTAATAAATGAGGCAACGAAAATCCCCAAATCGAGAGTAGCGTGACTGGCATTCGAGGCCAAACTAGGCCTGAGCGAACTACTCTAAATTTTAAATTATAGAGAGTAACCCCGAACTTAAACTAATAATGTCTAAATCTAGATATATACATAAAAATAATGGTTGTCTCGTTTGAATTGGCACACACACCCAAAATATATGTACACAACTGAGCAAGCCGACGAGGCTGCTTTAATTGTACAAAACCAACAGTATCTAACAGACATATCCAAGTCGAGAAGGCTATCACACACACATACTATAACAGGACTCGTCTACAAGCCTCTAGGGATAGTATGACTGTACCATGGTCAGGACTGGGCCCCGACCCATACAATCTGTAATCAAAAGAGAGAGATTCCACAGACTTGGCAACTCCAAACAAAAGGGAGCTCACCAATCAGCTGAAATTAAATCTTTCCTACTGGGGTGGTTTATCGGTCTGTCAATCTGTACCTGCAGGCATGAATGTATCACCCCCGAAAAAAGAGACGTCAGTACAAAAAAATGTACCGAGTATGTAAGGCAAGCGATAACTGAAACAATACAATCTGGAGGCCAAAAGATGCTCGGAATATCTCACCTAACCTGTCTCATATGAAATGCAAAATAATACTATTATATATCTCACTGACCAAGCGGCCAGGCAACTATAAAATCTCACTGGCCCGTCGGCCAGGAAATCTGTCTCACTGATCCATAGGCCAAGCAATCTGCCTCACTGACCCGTAGGCCAGGCCAAAGAAAGTGTCTCACTGACCAAGTGGCCAGGCCAAAGAAAATATATGTATATCAAGCATATGCTGAAAATACTGATATTATAACATGCCTCTTCTGTCTCTTTACAAACTCAAAGACATAGGGAGGAGATATGGCCCCTCGAAAAGAATACCACAACACTCGAAAACTATGCAATAATATGACAAGCTCTACTTTGACAAATCCCTAGTCATAAGATTCATTACATTTTTATGTTTACCATATATGGAATCATGCCAAGAAAAGAAGGAACAACCTTAACATACCTTGTCGTTTCCTTAACTACTTAACGCTTATCCTTGCGAACTTGAAAATTTACATTCAAGATAATTCATACCAAGGTCAAGCCATTGAAACTCTCAAAAGATCAAGCTAGACTAATAAATGAGCCAACGAAAATCGGACAGCATTTCCCCTATATTATCTACTTTCTCCAAATTCAAAAACAACTCCCAAACATCATTAACAACATCAACCATAACGTAATCAAGATAATACATGACAAACATAACATTCATTGGTATGTCATCAAGGACGCAAGCAACCACAAGAGCTCCGGAGAAGGTCACATCATGGATATTCCCAGAAGGACCAATCAGGCGAGAGACGATGTTTAGCCACCTCTTCTCCTCCATAGTAAAAAAAGGTGCTTTGGATCGTAATCTTTCCATGAAACCAAGGAACCCGCCGAACATCATCCTCATGCACCAGTTTGGAAGCGAACCACACCGAATCCTTCTCAGCTGCCTTAACTGCTAAGGGCTCCTCTGGGTGATCATATAGCCTATACACCCGGTTAATAGACCTTGACCCCACTTTCACTGGAACACCTCTTATAATGATCTCCGGCTCGGGAGAATTACAATCAACCATGGGCAACATAGCATATAACTCCCTCACCCATGCTTCATTGCAGTCACCGGGATCCCTGACCAAGCAAGTCCACTTGATCTTTATCAATCTATCACGGAAGTCCGGAGCACGAGTGTTTACTTTGGTCATATCAAAACCCCATTCCAACAGTAGGGGCATAGACATCTTCATCAAGTGTAAGCATTTGCTTTGAGGGGTGGGAAGCTTCTCATACGTGGGAACCTCTTCGTTTTGCGGTACGTCTTCTTGATTTTGAGCCATTTTACCTGCAAAAGGGATTGAAACGCGTTAGACGTCCTGTCATGCAAGTTCAGTATCAATTCTAGTACATTACAGTGGAAATAACTCAGAAAAACGACCAGTGTATCATAATATTTAAGCTGCAGTTCTGGTGCCTGATGTTGCAGGCGCCACTGCAGCGGTCACTTAGACCGCTGCAGCAGTGTCGCAACAGCGGCCACACAGACCACTGCAACGATCATGCCCAATTCCTCTCAACACCACTTCTGCACAGGCCTGAGCGCCACAGCGAGGTCGCTGTATCAGTTTACGAGCCGCTGCAGCCTATGAAAATGAATTTCTACCAACAAACACCCCAAATTGATAACACCATTTTTCCAAAACAAAAATTCCGTACTATGCCCCAGTTTAATGGTTCAAATCGGTGCACTAGCTACGCAATATTCGATGTAAGGGTTATTCTAACGTTAGACAAGTGGTGTATTCCAATTTATCAGCGCCCATGAAGTTCATCAACCAAAACCCAAACTTTGAGTTACGAATCCGGTCTTTCCAAGCATTATTATTGAAAATTCTAGTTCTACTATCTATCTACAAGTTGAAGGGAACGATTTCTTACCTGTTGTTTGATTTTTGAATGAGATTTGTTTATGTTGTGTGTACCTCTGAGGTTCCCTTTCTTCCTTTTTGGGAACAAATTTGTGAGTTATGTGCTTAGTTTGATGGTATATGATAAAGTGTGGGAGTAATGGAAGGATTTTATTTGTGTTGTGTGGAAAATGGGAAGTTGAAGTAAAGAGGGTTTCAGAGAGATTTTCGGATTTGAGAAGTGGGAGTGAGAAGTGAAGAGGAAAAGTGCCCTTTATATATTTTTCTGATTCAGCGATGACCGCTGTAGCGGTTACGCGTTGCTGGTACGGGATAGCTGCAGTGGATCCTCAGACCACTGAAGCAGTCTCTTCCTGAATCTTCATTTCCACCACAACGACCCCTTTGACTCCCAGCGACACCGCTCCAAAGCACTCCTAAGCGTTGTAGCGGCTCTGACTATAATGTTGTTATCATATTACTTTGTTCATCTCAAGGTACCCCAGCCTTATACCTCACCCACGTGGCCCCGGGTGGGCAAAGACCTGTGGACTACTCAATATTTGGCTTATTGCTCTTTGAGTTAATGTTAAGGTTACTTCATGAGATGCATATGATCCAACGGTGCCTATTTATTCACAACGAGAATTTCCCATGTGTCCCTGCTATATCTGCGATTGGTAGACGTTTGGTGTCTTTCACAAAACTCGATTCTTTGAGTTATTACCCTTTTGATTTCCTCATAAAATATTAGCCGAGCCATCTCAAATTATAAGCTGTCAAAGTTAATTTTGCGTTTGATGATCCCTACTGATAAAGTCCGAATGGGAGCGTTAATGTAATTTTTGATAAATTGTTCAGTTGAGTTTTACTTCTTTCGCGCCTTTTATTTTTCGAGCTGATTTAAATAAATACTCCTCATTTTATGGCTTGCACATATTTCTGCAAAATAAGTTATTCCAAATCAATTGAGGATTTTTCATATAATTCATTGACCTAATTTCGTATGTTACAGTACATATTTCTTTCTGACTAACACAAATATGAATAGCTTTGACTCCTGCAAGTTTGACTGTTAAGTCCATTTCATGTGCGTACCATTCATTGTACCTTTGCCCACCCTCACCGTTCGATGACGAACGGTTGTTTAATTTGTGTCTGATATAACGACCCGTCTCATCATTACTGTGACTTCAGGGAAATTCGCAGCCTTGACCCCCTTAAAACCCTTTCAAGTCGTTGAGCTCTTAAAAATTGCTAACTTGATCGGATCAGTCGTGCAAATTGTGTGTAAAATATCAGATTGGCCCACCGGGCCCTGTCATACCATCATAGCTACAGTCCTGCTGCCCCAGCACTAGTGCCAGAACGGTAGGAAGCTCCGCTGAAGCAGAGGTATAGGGTCATAAAAGGACCACCCTAGCGATTGGGCTATCTCTGAAGCGGTGCCATCACAGCGACCGCTAGACCACCATAGCGGTTGACACACAGCCATTTCTCTATTTAAAGCTCATTTATTGACTTGACGTAATATTCATTTACCCTAAGTCTGTAGTTGTCACTACGAGCAAATTCCATCCCTAGAGACTTAAATTTTGGGAAGGTAAACCCTTTAAATCCCTCAGTTCATCTTCCTTTAATTCCCTCTTTCTTCTTGCACCATCTATGATTATAGTAGAGAATTTAATGAGGGTTCTTTCCCTTAATTTATGAGAGCTTTGGGTAAATGTGGTAATGATTAACCTAGAACAATTAGTAACCTCAAGATAGCTCTTTTATTGCAAAACTAGACTAAATAAGCAAGTTCTAAGTCTAAGTCATTCTAGTTCCAAAATGGGTTAATTTGTTAGAGGATAATAATGTCTTACGTGAATTAGTGAGGTAAGTTTGACTTAGATAAACCTTGTTTGCATAAAAGATGGTAATAGCATAATTAAGAATCTAGATTGATTATTTTAGAAATGACAATTTTACCTCTATGACCTCGAAATCCTCAATCATTGCTTAGTTGATATATCCGTCATTCTTAGATCTCTCGGATCTATAAGTTCGCTACAATGATTGAAGATGGAATCCAAGGGGATGTTTGCGCACCTGTTCGACCTCGAGGTAGGATACGGCTTCCGTCTATTGGTAGACTCTGATTACACTTTCATACATGAGTATTAGATGAAACGGAGAATGCATGTATGGGATTTGGGAGTTTGGGTTGGATGCTTAAATTGATAATGTATAAGATGTAGCTGTTATTATGTACCACTAGTAAAGTTGGGGTTATAATTATCCTATGGTCAGAGTTGGATTAGCGAAGCATATATTTCGATGATATTATCGAAGAATTAATATAAACCTTCGAGCATGAAGTTGGGTTGGACTTTGTCTTAGGTTGGGTCTTGTTATGTGATTGCGGCTAGCCACCCCGTTGCGTTGTGACTTATCTTGTTCTATTATTTGTTGGTTAGTTGCCACGTGAGATATTAGACATAGGTGACTAGTAATATATCTTGATGATGATATTGAAGCACCTTACTTGTTGCTGTTTTGAGATGAGGATAGTGATTTTATTATGGATTACTGTGTATCCTTCTTATTGGTATTGTTAGTGTGCCCATGTGTGGTACTATTGATATTGAATTGATTATTTACATTGAACTCATACATTGCACGCATTCTTATCCTTCATGATATATTGTTGATACATTAATGATATACAAGAACACACTGTTATAAGATGGGCTCTATTGGATAAGAGTGACGTGAGGACCGAGGCTCAATGTTTATCCCTGAATCGAGGTATGTGTGCTGGTAGCCATTGCCGAGGTCTTCGTCGGAATCTTAGACTTCGCAGGTCCCCTATGGGTTATGCTTCCGTGATGTGATGTTCCATTCTCGGAGTAGATGAGTACGGTGCATATGAATTGGATTCACACTTCATACATTATTGCATTGCATTGTTTCATTTAGCTTCCTGTGATATTCTTGTGATTTTTTGTAACACCATTGTGATATACAGATTCGGATTAGATATACTGAGACCTGGCACAGTTGGGTTTAGATGCTATAACATAAGTGATGACTTGTGGTCATATAATTGTGATTTACTGAATCAACTTGAGCACTAGTTGGGAATTAGCTGGTATCATTATAGGATGTGATCTCGGATTGGGAGAGTGTGGTACTAGGTAACCTTAATATGAAGGTGTATGATTTGCTAGGTTGAGTGAGTAATGAACATTACAATGACGAGATAATTGTCCTTAAAACACGAGCGAATTATTGTTAGGACAGTTGAAAGTGATTCTTGAGCATTGTTGCCTAATGTATGTTATATGAGCTATAAAGTGAGAGTTAATGTAATGAGTAAATGAATCCCTAAGGAAGAGTTAATGAAAATAAGAACCTTCTATTTGTTGAAGCGAGTGGTAAGTGATATGTGTTGTTGACTTAGTTTTACCTACTATGCTTATTTGTAGATTCTATTACCGCTGTGCATTTCTAACCATTGTCGGCCTATGATGCTTACAGAACTAGTGTTGTACTGATACTACTCTTGCTACATCCCTTTTTGGGGTGTTGAGTTTTTAAGGATATTGATTGATTGAAGTTTTTCGGAAGATGCACGGTACCTAACTTGAAGGTCTCCATCATTCTCCTTCCGAGATGGAGACTGAGTCTTAGGTTTATTGTTGTATCCAGTATTCAAATCTTAGTCGCTCTTGTACTAGTCTAGATCAGGTCATGGGAAAAGGAGTCAGTGTATTTATTAAATCGTTGTAAACACTTCTGCTATTTTGTTTATATATACCTTGAAGGATAATGAATTTCGTTCTTTACTTGTTTATGAATTTGTTTTGGGTTAAGGGTTCGCCTACTGAGGTGAGAATGGTCGGTGCCCGCGCGATCCTAAAATGGATCGCGACCGTTTGTATTTCATTTTAGTTTGGCATGTTAGTTTGTTGTTAGACTAGTATAATTGTTTTGCTCAGTTTATTTGGTTTTTAGTCTGTTTGTTGTAGTATTAGAGTAGGATTAGTTTGATCATTAGCATATTAAGCTTGATGTTAAGTTTAAAATTCATAGTTTCTGCTTATTTAAAATGATGTTTGAATACTTATGTCTTTAAGTTAATCATGTTAGTTGGCTTAAGTTGCATATTGACATATAAATCTTGACAAATATGTTAGTTGAACATAGATGATGTGTATTATCATGTTTTACTTAATCAGTGTTTAGATATGTTACATTGGATTAGTCCTTTATGCCTAAATTATATTCCCCTATGTAAAGATGATTAGCCTCCTTACTATTGAGGTACATCTGCACTTAGTCTGATCACTTTGGTTTAACCTAACCATGACTTGCCATTTCTTTGTAAAGCTTTGATTAGCTAGTATATTGTTTGATTATTCAAAGTATAAAGGATTCCGTTGTGGTTTAAGATACTACACATAGGGACATGACTCTTAAAAGTGCTTATTTGATTCCTAAAAACACCTACTGCTACAGTTATAAATGTTTCATGTACCTTTGTTTATCTAATCTTATAATTAGCATGTTTAAGTGCTTTTTATCTCTGAAGTGTCTAAGCTGTTTAAGCTTATTCTCATCCCGTAATAATTCATAGGAAGTTTAGACTTGGTAAAGTACCAAAGATGAGTTTCAAAATTTGATTGAATGAGGTTTTATGTGCAAAAGGAACTTGAAACAATGTTTTAATATTTTAACAGGCCTGTTCTAATTGGTTTCCCCTAGTTTAGTATAGAAACTGCTTCAGATTGCCTTATATCAATATTAATAGATCCTAATCCTTTAATGAGCATTCTCTATTCACCTCCTCATGATTAACTTACAATCTTATGGCCCATAGTGTTTCAGTAACGTAAAGATGTCTAAATCTGCTCATGTTACCAACTTGAATTAATCTGCACCAATTGTAATAATCCTTGACCCATGTTAAGTAAAAGGATGCCTTCATATGTAGAGAATGACTAGAAATGCCCCGGTATGCCTTTATTCTGCCTAATGATTGTTTGTTTGTGCCAACATATGTGTATGTGTGATTTCAAGTGGTTTTGTTTGACAAGTATGAAACCTGTTCTGGTGGCATATGGGTTTAAAAGACTCAAAGCTAGCATAAACCCTCTTCTATGAATTGAAATGTGACATGTTTGGCCCTGTTTTGTCTTATGAGACTACATATGCATGTTTTGAGGATGAAGTGACCCTAGTTGCATCTAAAACTAGTTCTAAACCTTCCTTTGTGTCCCATGAGCATGTTTCTTTGTTCAGTTTGTCTTATCCATGCCAAGTAAGTGAAATGTTACCCTTTTTTGTATGTTCCAAATTTTGTTTGAGTATAAGAATTGATTAAATGGGACTTGATGACTAAATTATTGTTTGTGTCTTTCTGTTATTGTGAAATCAATCCTCTCCATACTACAGGATCCCTTTTAATCCTTGTGACCTTTCTATATACATTGGCATGTCTAAGATTTTTGCAAAATCCTGTCTATTACATAAATGCATCTCATAGTTCAACTATGTTCATCTTTAGTATAGTTTCGGTTTGCACTTAAGAATGAATTGGTATTTATTCGAAGCATGCTACATGTTCAGTTATAAGTGTGCATGTCACGACCCAAACCGATGAGCTGCGACGGGTGTCTGACCTCTAGTGAGCAAACGCCCCTAAACACTTGTCTGAAACATACTGAACATCAAAAGCCCATAAATGGCACAAACTAATCTCATAAAAAGGAAACATCAGAACCCGGTACAATCAACACACACATACGCAATATGCGGAAGAACAGTGCAAGCCAGCAAGGCTGCTACATAAACTGAACACAAAAGAATAGAAGCCGATAAGGCTACATCGTCTGACTACTACATACAAGTGTCTACAGACCTCTACTGGAAAAAAACTGTAGAAAGGACGGGACAGGGCCCCGTCATACCCATATGCATACACATCTCAAAAGGGGCATACCAAAATTGATTGTAGCTCCGGATCGAATGGAGCGTACTGACCACTGCAAGATCTAGAGGTCCTACTGAGCTGGACCACCTGTATGTCTCCCTGTACCTGCGGGCATGAACGCAGACCCCCGAGCAATGGGGAGTTATTACGGAGAGTGTACCGAGTATATAAGGCATAAGAACAACAATATATATATATATATAGATATAGATATAGACACACACAAGAGAATCATGGATAAGATCTGAACTCATAAACTGAAATGACTGATTGTATGTACTTGTATGAACTAGTATCTCCCTAGATCTGCATAAGTCTGCGTAACTGACAATGCCTCTGTGGGCACACAATATGCATGCTCATACCTAGCAATAATGGTCGTGCATCTATATGTGTGCGTATATAACGCCTGATATGTGTGTGTATATAATGCATGATGTATGTGCGTATATAACGCTTGTAAGCCTCTATGGCATCTCGTCATATCATTTGGCTCCTCTGTGGCCATAATCATGTTATATCCCATATTTTCATATATTGGGACGTTTTAAACTAAACGTGACAAGTTAAAGACAAGACTATTTTAAGATACGGAGTAGAGATTTTAACTTCCGGTTTCGTTTCAAGTCATAATTCAACTACAATTTCGTTTGGCATTGATATATTAATGAAAAGTGGGATTAAACTAACCATTAGTGGGATTGGGAACCAAAAAAAAATCTGCCCATATTGTTTTCCATGTGTAGCCTAGATTAGTGCCATGGTCAAAGGTTATTGACCCAAGATTAGTGTGGTACACATGTCCAAGTCTTGTAGGGAATACACATAATGAAAAATCAGATTTACTCCACAACTCACTACACCATTTCAACACTTACAAGTTAAGAACACATAGAGAGAGAAAAGGAAACTCTTGACCTAGAGTTAGTCGAAATTGAGGTCCAAATTTGTTCCAAAAAAATCAGTTTTCTTCCTCAAATCAACTCCTCATTTAGTGTACAAGAATATGTAGTAGTTGTTGAAACGAAACCAAGAAGTGAAGCACCTCAATAGTGTTGAAAATTCGTCCAAAGTGAAGAACAAGATTGTAAGGTAAGAATGCTTATTGTTCTTGTGTTTCATGACGATTTGAATGTATGGTTCATGCATGATTGTTGTTGGATTGTTGTTGTAGTTGAAGTAGAGAGTTAGCCATGAGTATTGGTGAAGTCATGGTTGATTTCATTTTTCTTGTATTGTTGATGAATTGAATATGTATCAACATAAGTAAATGAACAAAGGTTGTAGAAGTTTGTTTGTGATGTGGCATGTTGGATATTGGACTGTTTTTCTAAAAATTAAAGTGAGCCATGGGTTGAAGACTCTAATGAAATCATGTCTAATCTTCTTGTACATGTATTGGAAATGGATTGAATGTGTTGTAGTTTGGATAAAAGGATGAAAATCATGAAGTTGTTGGACTAGTGTTAAAGCCGTGTAAAGGGACTGTTTTAGGGGAGATTATGGACTGTTTTGTGCCACATTTTGATTGTTGTTGTTATGGACATTGTGGTGTATTGTATGCATGTTAAATATGTGAATTAAGGTGATAAAGAAATGAATTATGTTGAAGCATACAAGCAGTCCAAAACAGTGGACTGTTTTAGTGCTAGAGGTGAAATTGTATGTGTTGAGTGTTGATTCTTGTTATGAACGTTTAGTGGAAGTGAAGCATAATGATTCAAGTTGAAATTGATATGAATTGTGGGCTGTTGTAAGAATGGAAATGATGCTAAAACAGTTCCAAGAATCATGAAAGTAATGTCATTAAACATGTTGTTGTCGTTGTAAGGTTTTTGTGTCGACAAGGTAGTTGTTTGCGTACGAATTTGGTGATATATTTATCGTGTGACTGCTGGTCGTATTTTACTGAAATTATATGAAATGAAGACATGAAATAATGTGTAAGAATCATATGTGGTTTGCTTGGTATGTTCGTAAACGTTTGCAAGAATTCCGGGCACCTTTATGTTGTTGGTTAGGGACTGTTTTAGGCGTGTTGTTGATTAGGGACTGTTTTAGGCGTGTTGTGGTTAGGAACTGTTTTGGACATGTTGTATTCTTTAAATTGGAAATACTAATGATAGTTAAGAATATATATTGTATTTACGTTGTTTGGGTTGTTGTAAAGTTGTTACACGAAAATGTTAAGGCTACGGATTATTAGGAGTAACTTGAGAATGTAGTAGCCGTATGTGAATCGTTATGGAATGTTGTGAATGTGGGATATTTGGAATGTTATGTGGGCTGTACGGATTGGTATTGAACATATGATTATTGATGTTGGGGTGGTTGTATGTAGTTGATTTGAATGCGAACGAAACGTCGTCTAAATGTTTGAAAGGGATTGTTGACGTTAAAGTACGTATTGAATTCTCTCGTAGACTAATTGTAGCTCTTGATATCTTGATATAGGATAAGTGTTTTTGGGCAGCAAGTACAAGTTATAATACGACTAAACGCTAAAGGTATGTAAAGCCTATTCCTTCTTTCTTTTGGCATGTCCTAGACGTAAGTATGAAACGATATGAACCTTGGGGTAAATTCTATTCTCTAGTTCCATGTATGACTTATGATTCTATATTTTATTAAGGTTGTTGTCATGTGCCTACAATATGAGTGACTAATGAATAATGCATGAAAGTTCCTATTCTTAAAGAATTGCACAACTAGAGACATACTTGACTTTTAAAAGCTACATCATGTTAAAGTGATACATGTACATGAAATCTGAAACGTTTCTTGTAATAGTTTGTTATGAGACTTAAAATGAACTGAATATCAATATAATTTTGACACTTTATAGCTGGTTAGTTGCTTATCCATTGAGTCTAAAAAGATGAATTGCATATATGTGGTTGCTCATTATTCTGCTCGTGCTTACCGCTATATCCTTCACTGAGTCCCGGGCCAGGACACGTTTTCATGCGCATGTTTACTACATTATTCACCGAGTCCCTCATTAAAGGGCCGGGACACGTTATATATATATATATGATGATATGATGATATGATAATGTGATGATATTATGATATGGAGATGGCGGCCAGGAGGGCATATATTCCTTATTACCGAGTCCCTCATTAAAGGGCCGGGACACGTACATGTTTATGTTTATGATTCTATGATTATAATTACCGAGTCCCTCATTAAAGGGCCGGGACACGATATATATGTTATATACAGAATGATTATGCAGCTTTGATTACAAAACTCTATAATGACATTGATATGAGAATTATATAGATGGAATATGTTCGAAGGCAAGTTTTATGAAAATTCTGGTTGTTGCATTGAGTCCTACATACCTTGTCTCAATATAAGTCTATTATTATGTTTCAAGCTTTACATGCTCAGTACATATTCCGTACTGACCCCCTTTCTTCGGGGGGCTGCGTTCATACCCGCAGGTACAGACGCTCGTTTTGGAGATCCGCCGGCTTAGGATACCTATTCAGCTATTTTGGACTGCTCCTTTGTTCCGGAGCCTAGCTTGTGGTATAACTTCCTTTGTTGTATATATAAGTGTTTATTCGGGTACGGCGGGGCCCTGTCCCGCCATATGATACGGTCATTACTCTTAGAGGTCTGTGGACATCGGTGTGGGTCTGTTTGTAGTTGTTGATGCGTTTTACGTCTATGACTTATGTTTGGGGCGTACCCATTCGTAATTGCAGCCTTGTCGGCTTGCATATGTATGTATGTTTGTTATTTTGTATATCGTGGCAGCCTTGTCGGCTTGCGTAGGAATATATATATATATGTTGTTGTTTAAAAAGTGCAACTCCTCCGGAGACTGGTGCCTAAGACAAACAAAACTTGACACCTTAAAAATAATGTCCTATTTTTTTTTATGTACAAATGAGATCATGACATGCTAATTGCAAATGACTACAGTTAATAGATAATATGAGTGTCCAACTCGGGCACTAGTCACGGCCTACGGGGTTGGGTCGTGACAAATCAATATCATCGTCATAGTAGTAATGCGTATATAACGCCTTCTAGTCACGAGTCAATGTACATAAATATATAATGAAAGTAATGCATGAATAAACTATATGAACAGAATCGGCTACGTAAGATTGGAGCCATGAACAAAATGATCACTCATAAATGGGGTACATGAGCATCAAAGACTGAAGCACGCCTAATACTTCTAAGAGTAGAATAATATGGAATCTCTCTTACTCGCTTGTTGGATCATATCATAGGATCATACCAAAAGAAGGAAAGGTTAGCCTTCACATACCTTGAAGTATACGCAATCGCCCAACTTCTACCTCTTGAACTTGCAAGTCTACAATTATGATAACATAGGGCTTAGTTAGGCTATTTAATTCGCTTACTAATCATTCTAAACACGACTAGAGCTTGAACTTATGGGCAACATTTTCCTTATAAGCTTAATGACTCGTTAACTTCCCATATATACATAAAAATATACTCAAATCCATCCCCAATCACTTCTTAAAATAACCCTAAATCACTATCTTGTATTTCATCCACTTACCACTTCCACAACTATCCCCGTTTTACTTAGAATCACTAAAATTCTTGATAGTCAACTTAAATATAAGGGTAGAAATCATTTACATACCTTGAGGGGTCAAAATCCCAAGAATCACTCCAACTTCAACACCCCAAACTTTACAACCTTGAAGAAACCCTAGAAGCAACCTTCCTCTTCACCATCTCGGGTTTACGGGGTCCGGGTTTTGTCAAATATTCACTAATATGATTGAAAATATTGGGAGAGAATATCTTAGGGTTTTTTTGATTTTGGAAGGAGGAAAATATGAAATAGGGTCATGGACCACCTATTTATACTTGTAACCCAAAAAGGCTACAGCATCCGGTTCGACGAGCGGATCGACGGCCCATCGACATGTCGACTGCCCGTCGACATGTCGACGGTCTGTCGACTTGCTCCGTCGACCTGCACCTGCAGATGCAAAGCTGTGGGATCCTGTCGATGCCGCACGTTGACGGTCCGTCGACCATGTCGACAACCTGTCGACGATGACTGGTGTCCTGCAGATTTTTTTGGTTCAGTTCCGATTGCGTTGATTTGATTCGTTCAACTTCTAACTCTGTAAATTGACAAGAATATCTGCTGGTACCCTCTTACATGGGGTAAGATATTTTCTACCTCCAAACTCGGGCTTAGGTCTCTATTCCAAAGGCATACCCGACTAGAAAACCATAGGTTCTACCACTACGAACACGAGAGGTGTAACATTCTCTCCCCCTTAGGAACATTCATCCTCGAATGTTCGAACAATCCTGGGTTATGAAAATTTTGGCAGAGTTTCCCCTGTACTTATACCAATCCACCCTGCACACAACAACCCAAAATGATGCCACACACGGCCACATACTATAACACACAATACTATAGCCTCATATATCCAATCACGATTACTAAAATGAAATAATACCTGGGGGCGATGATGTCTAGGACTGAACCTCTTGTATTGCTGGGAACAAATGTGGGTACTCCTTCTTCATTGCCTCTTCCACTTCCCAAGTCACTTCCTTAATATTCTTATTCCTCCACAAGACATTGGCCGTGGCTACATCATTGGTCTGCAACCGACGGAACTATCTGTCCAATATAGGCAGTGCAACTTCTTTGTATGATAACTGCTCGGTCACCTTGATATCATCTACTGGTACCACTCTAGAAGGATCTCCGATACATTTACGAAGCATAGATACGTGAAATGCTGGAAGTACCGACTCGAACTCAGAAGGACATTTTAGCTCATATGCCATTGTGCCCACTATAGGAATGATCTTATATGGTCTAATATATCGAGGGCTCAACTTACCCTTCTTGCCAAACCTCATCACTCTCTTCATAGGCAAAACTTTAAGGAACACCCAATCTCCTATCTCAAACTCTAGCTTACGTCGCCGATTATCCGCATAGGATTTCTATGGACTCTGAGCTGTTAGCAACCTCTCTCTAATCACTTTCACCTTATCAACTGCTTGATGAGTTAAGTCTGGGCCCCTAGTAACTGATTCTCCTCGACATCGAACCACCATATGGGCGATCTGCATCTGCGCCCATATAAGGCCTCATAAGGACCCATCTGAATACTGGAATGGTAACTGTTGTTATATGCGAACTCGATAAGAGGCAAATGATCATCCCAACTGCCTTGAAAGTCAAGTACACAAGATCTAAGCATATCCTCAAGGGTATGTATAGTACACTCTGCTTGTCCATCTGTTTGGGGGTGAAACGCCGTACTAAGACTCACCCGAGTCCCCAATCCCTGCTGAAAAGACTTATAGAATTTAGCGGTGAACTGTGCTCCCTTATCTGAAATAATAGCTGAAGGAACACCATGAAGTTGTACAATCTCCTTCAGGTAAATCTTTGAATAATCCTCGGCTACATAAGTAGTTCTGACAGGCAGAAAGTGAGCAGACTTTGTGAGCCTATCAACTATGACCCATATCAAATCACACTTCCGATGAGTACGAGGCAACCCTGTAATGAAGTCCATATTAATTACCTCCCACTTCCATGACGGAATCTCCATAGCCTGCAATAGATCTCTAGGCTTCTGATGCTCTATTTTGACCTGCTGACAATTTGAACACTGAGTGACAAATTCTGCTATATCTCTCTTCATACCATCCAACTAAAAAACTTTCTTGAGATCATGGTACATCTTTGTTGAGTCTGGATGAGTAGAATAGAAGGAGTAATGTGCCTCTCCCATAATCTGCTAACGGAGTCCTGCAACACTAAGGACACACAATCTACCTCGATACCTGAGTACTCCATCACCTGTGATAAAAAAGGGTGTATTTTCTTTCTGAGGGGTTGTATCTCGGTAATGAACTAGAAGAGGATCCTCATACTGACGCTCCTTTATCTCAACTACCAAGGATGATACCGCTGTGTCTTAAAGGTAACTCCTGCATCACCTGAATCTATCAATCGAACTCCGAGACTAGCCAATCGATGAACCTCACGGACCATTTCTCTTCTCTCTGGCGACACGTGAGACAAGCTACCCATAGATTTACAACTGAGGACATCAGCTACTACATTAGCATTCCTGGGATGAAACAGAATATCCAAATCATAATCTTTTAACCTCTCAAACCATCACATCTGATGCAAGTTCAAGTCCTTCTACATAAAGATGTACTGGAGGCTATTATGATTAGTATAGATATCAACATGGAAACCATATAAGTAGTGCCTCCATATCATCAAGGCATGAATCATTGCCGCTAACTCAAGATCATGGGTTGGATAATTCTTGTCGTGCTTCTTCAACTGTCTAGAAGCATAAGCTACAACCTTACTATGTTGCATCAATACATAGCCCAATCCAACATCTGAAGCATCACAATATACCACATAGCCATCTGCTCCCTCTGGAAGAGTCAAAACTGGTGCTGAAGTTAGCTTATCCTTCAATGTCTGAAAACTCAGCTCACAAGCATCTGTCCGTTGGAACTTAGCTGATTTCTGAGTTAATTTAGTCAATGGGGCTGAAAGAGAGGAAAATCTTTCTACAAACCTTCTATAATAACCTGCCAATCCTAAGAAACTATATATCTCCGTTGGTGCAGTGGGCCTTGGCCAATTCTTCTCAGCCTCTCTTGTGGGGATCCACTCTAACGCTTTCCTCCGAAATAATGTGTCCCAGAAAAGCCACAGAGCTCAACCAGAGCTCACACTTAGAAAACTTGGCATACCATTCTTTACTTCGAAGAATTCAAAGCACTGTCTGCAGATGTTTTGCATGATCAGCCTCTGACGACGAATAAACCAGAATATCATCTATGAATACAATCACGAACAAATCTAGAAAGGGCCTGAATACACAATTCATCAAATCCATGAATACAGCTAGGGCATTAGTTAGCCCGAATGACATAACACAAAACTCACAATGGCCATATCTAGTCCTGAATGCCATCTTCGGAATGTCCTTTTCCTTGACCCTGACCTGGTGATATCCTGATCTCAAGTCTATCTTCGAGAAATATTTAGCGCCTTGCAACTGATCGAACAAATCATCGATCCTCGGGAGCGGATACTTATTCTTTGCAGTCACTTTATTCAATTTCCTATAATAAATACACATTCACAAAGTGCCATCCTTCTTTCTCACAAATAACACCGGCGCTTCCCACGGTGATGTACTAGGCCTGATAAAGCCCTTCTCGAGCAAATCTTTCAACTGTTCCTTCAACTTTTTGAACTCCGTAGGTGCCATCCTATAATGAGGGATAGATATTGGCTAAGTATCTAGAAATAGGTCAATAGCAAAATCAATCTCCCTCTCTGGGGAATGCCTGGAAGCTCATCTGGAAACACTTCTGGGAACTCATTGACCACAAGAACAGATTGAAGAGTCTGCGACTCTGCTTGCACAACTTGAACTCGAACTAGGTGGAAAATATACCCTTTTCTGATTGTTCTTTCTGCCTTAAGGTAGGAAATAAAGCTACCTCTAGGCGAAGCAGCATTGCCCTTCCACTCTAGGACTGGCTTGCCTGGAAACTGGAATCGAATCATCTTTGCTCTACAATCAACATTAGCATAACAAGAAGCTAACCAGTCCATGCCCATAATAACATCAAAATCAATCATATCTAACTTAATTAGATCTGCTACGGTATGGCGGTCACAAACTATAACAACACAGTCTCGGTATACTCGCCTAGCTATAACCGGATCACCAACTGGCGTAGACACCTTAAAAGGTTTAATCAACTCGGGCTCTATCCTAAATTTTCCGGCAATAAAGGGCGTAACATATGATAAAGTGGAACCTGGGTCAATCAGTGTATAAACATCGTGGGAGGAATATGATAATATACCTGTAACAACATCATGAGACGTCTCGCGGACCTATGTACCAACCAATCCATACACGCGGTGCTGAGGACTGCTCGAGCTGGATGCTCCACTCCTCCCCCTACCTCGCCCTGGTGGCGTCTGAAAAACCTGCCCTGGAGGGCGGACTGCAGAAGAAAAGCCAACCACAGACCCTGTAGGCTGAACCATACCTGTAACAGCCCCCATTGGGCACTCCCTAATCCTGTGGCCCGGCTGCCCACAAGTATAGAAACCATCTGAGCCCAACTGACACTGACCTGCATGTAACTTGTCACATTGGGTACATCGTGGAAAAGGGGGCCTCATCTAGCCTGACTCTTGTTGGTACTGAGAACCTGATGCTCTAGAACTCTGGCCCGCTCCGGAATAAGAAGACTAGTCAAACCTCGGACCTGGGAACCGCGGAGGTGCACTCTCTGTTGGCTGATAAGAATACCTAGGATGCTGCTGTCTCTGTCCTCCCCTAAACTCACTAACCATATCAAATGATCTAGACCTCTTACCAAGGCTCCGGTCACGCTCACGCTCTATCCTCCGCTGGAGTTTACGATCCTCCAAATTCTGTGCATACGCTTGTATACGAGAGATGTCCAAGCCTGGTTGTAGTGCAGCAGTTGTGCACTCATCTATCAAGTGTGACCCTAGCCCAGCCACGAAGCGATGAACTCTATCCTCCATCTCAGCCACCATAGATGGGGCATACCTAGCCAAGGAATCGAAGTGTACACAATACTCTTGCACATTCATACTGCCCTGCTCAATACGTAGGAACCTGTCTGCTCGGGCCCGTCGGACCTCTGGAGGTAAGTAATGGCGAAGAAAAGCATCGGAGAATTCTCGCCACACGGCTGGAGGGGTATTTTCTCCCCTAGATAACTCCCATGGCTGATACCACTGTATCGAAATATCCCGGAGTCTATATGAAGCCAACTCTACCGACTCAACCTCATCCGCGTGCATAACCCTCAAGGTCCCTTGCATACCATCAATGAAATTCTGGGGGTCCATATTTTGCTTTACCACAGATAACTCAGGAGGACCTAACCCAAGTAAGATCTTAACCCTCGAACTACTAGCTCGGTCTGCTGGGTCAACACCAACTCCCTGCTGCTGCGTCTGGGTGGCTACTAATCTGGTCAACAATCGTACAGCATCCCGTACATCCTGGGCCTCTGTATCTGGCAGAGGAACTGGGGCTGGTGCCGGAGGCGGGGTATGCGATATCTCAGACGGCCCCTCACTGTGAATCTCCTCCTGGGCCCTCGGGCCTCTCGAGTATGGCTAGTGGCATCACCGGCCACCCTCTTGCCCTTCTGGGCGGTTGTAGCTTTCTTGCGGGGCATCCCTGAAGTCAGAATATTTTATCAGAAGAGAACGCTTAACACAGGGATCTATCGCACAATCTAAGAGAGAAGGAATGACATTATCCTAAATGTCCGGTAGCCTCCTGTTTATAGGTGTGGTGCACAACAAGCCCATAAACAAGACCCTACTATACACGGTCTGTAGACAACCCTAGGACCGAAACCGATGAGCCGTGACGGGAGTCTGACTTCTAGTGACCAAACGCCCCTAAACACTTGTCTAAAACATACTAAACGTCAAAAGCCCATAAATGACACAAACTAATCTCATAAAAAGGAAACATCAGAACCCTGTACAATCAACAGACACATACGCAATATGCGGAAAAACAGGGCAATCCAGCTAGGCTGCTACATAAACTGTACACAAAAGAATAGAAGCCGATAATGCTACATCGTTTGACTACTACATACAACTGTCTACAGACCTCTACTGGAATAAAATCTATAGAAAGGATGGGACATGGCCCCGTCATACCCATATGCATACACATCTCAAAAGGGGCATACCAAAACTAACTGTAGCTCCGGATCGAATGGCGCGTACTGACCACTGCTAGATCTAAAGGTCCTACTGAGCTGGACCACCTGTATGTCTCCATGTACCTACGGGCATGAACGCCCCGAGCAACGAGGAGTCAGTACGGATAATGTACCGAGTATGTAAGGCATAAGAACAACAATAACATATATATATATATATATATATATATATATATATATATATATATATATATATATATATATATATATACATGAGAATCATGGATATGATCTGAACTCATAAACTGAAATGACTTACCGCATGTACAAGGAGTCAGTACGGAGAATGTACCGAGTATGTAAGGCATAAGAACAACAACAAACATATATATATATATATATATATATATATATGTATACATGAGAATCATGGATAAGATCTGAACTCATAAACTGAAATGACCGGCCGCATGTACTTGTATGAACTAGTATCTGCGTAGATCTACATAAGTCTGTGCAACTGACAATGCCCCTGTTGGCACAGAATATGCATGCTCATACCTATCAATGATGGTCGTGCATCTATATGTGTGCATATATAATGCCTGATATGTGTGCGTATATAACGCCTGATGTATGTGCGTATATAATGCCTGTAAGCCTCTATGGCATCTCGTCATATCATATTGGCTCCTCTGTGGCCATAGTCAATATCATCATCATAGTAGTAATGCGTATATAACGTCTTCTAGTAACGGGTCAATGTACATAAATATATAATGAATATAATGCATGAATAAACTGTATGAACAGAACCGGCTACGTAAGACTGGACCCATGAACAAAATGAACATCAAATACTAAAGTACTCCTAATAATTCTAATATTAGAGTAATATGGAATCTCTCTTACTCGCTTGTTGGATCATATCATAGCATCATGCCAAAAGAAGGAAAGGTTAGCCTTCACATACCTTCAATCATACGCAATCGCCCAACTTCTACCTCTTGAACTTGCAAGTCCACAATTAAGATAACATAGGGCTTAATTAGGCTATTTACATCGCTTACTAATCATTTTAAACACGACTAGAGCTTGACAACTCATGGGCAACATTTTCTGTTACATCCGGTATTTTTGCATATTCGAAAAATTCGAGATAACTTGGCTTGTAAGGAATAAGGCCATATTTGGACCTTACTTGGTATGAATGTGTCGGCTATGAATACGTTGGTGTGGAATTACGAAAGGAGGCCAAGGGCAAAATTGGAATTTTAGAAACTTGCTTCATGAATTATAACATTTAGCCACCAATTGGACTCAAAAAAAAAAAAATAAGGCCCAACAAAGGGAGGCCCAACCGGCCACTTATGGCCCAAGTCCATGGAAATTAATTAATTTCCATGTGATATTATATATGTCATCTTTATCCATAGAATCTTCAAGAGAAAGCAAGAACAAAATAAGAGCAAAAGAAAAAAGGCAATTCGGCTAGAGCGAAAGAAAAGAAAGAAAAGAAAGAAAAATTCTTGGAGCTTAATCTTTGGTTTAAAAATCCATTTCTTGTGGGATTATTACTAAGTGCAATATTCTCTACAAAGTGATATAAGTATCTTGGCAAGAAAGTGACTTGGTGGCAAGTGAAGAACTTGAAGGAAAGGTAAGAATTTTATGCTTTTGTTATGTTATGGGAGGTGTATGTATGATGTAGTAAGTGGAAATGAATGAAAAACATGAAAATTTTATGTGTTGGGATTGTATGCATGATGGTCGTATGTATGTATATATATTTCATGTCTATGATGACTTGAATTGATGTTGGAATCTAGTTGTAGTTATAGTAGAAATTGTATTGGAAGTGAAAGTTGAATGAATTAGTGAAAGTTGGAAATTTTAATGTATGGCCGTGTGGTGCTATGTGTAGGATGGAATGTGAATTAAATTTTGTTAGTATGTTAAGTGTGTTATGGTGAAGTGAATAAAAGAATAATGGTTCTTGTTGTTATGGAAAAATGGTTTTTAAGTTGTTGTAGGAAAACATGCAAGTTTATCGTAACTTATGTAAATATGGAAATGAAGGTAGTAAGAGGCAAATTATGATTGTCATTGATGAAGTTGGAAGATATGACTATGTCATGAACATGTTTGCTAAAAGATTGGAAGTTGTGGGTGAATTATGCCCTTGGTAGGAAACTTGTATATTGTGTATACCTTATGAATATTTTGTGAAAATGGTAAGATATGCCTCCGAAGTATGTTGTAATGACCTTGTTAAGTGATGAATATGAAAATGGTAAGATTGGTTTGGAAGTGTAAGGTCGGAATGAAAGATATTGTGCTATGTCGGAAAGATGGCTAGTAATGCCATATTGCATATTTTGTCATACTTGTTGTTGTTATTGATGTTGTTGTTGGGTGCTGTGTTGATATATTAAGCCGAGCTAAGTCTCGGGGATGTTATATATATATGGGAAATGCTGCCGAAATTTCGGTAGGCAAGTATGCAATGAAATTTGGAATCTTAAAGGCTTGAATTTGACAATTGGTAAACATGACCGTTTGTAGATTCTGGACGAAACTGGGATTGAAGCTAAGCGAGCATAAGGCGCAACTGAGGTATGTAAAGCCTACCCCTTCATTCTTAGGCGTGTTTTGAACATAATAGGCTCGGCCGCGAGCCTTAAATACGACTCCGTTCCTCGGAATTCGAGATGGAAATCCGCTCCAATTCCTTCAGTAAGATTGAATCCATTTCTTTATAACTTGTCTTCAAAGTGAACCTTAAGTATGGAACCTTCCTAAACAGAGTCGGAATACTTCCAAATCAATATGGACGACCTCATAAGGTCTACTATCTGTAATTTATGTACGCCTCCTCGGGTTGGTCCGAGGGGGGCCCACAAGGCCGATACATTCTGTATAACTTTATCTACTTTGTTTCTGTCCGCCTTTCTCAGACAACATCTGGATTAACATTCTAATCATGATATGACGATTTTTTTCTATAAATCTTACAAAATGATTTTGACATCTGAAAGTCTTACTCTGGTAATAATCTGTCGTGCCTTCCCAAGTAGGATATAGGCGCGTATTATGAACACTGTCCGATTACTGTGATTTGACTCGCCGTTTGGCATACTTCAGTTTGATTGAGTCTGTATAATGATCTGTATGTATGTGGTTTCTCATTAATCTGTTCGTGGATGTCTCAATGTTTCCTTCACTGCGCTCGGGCCAGGTTATGTTATCGTGCATATTCCTCTGCATTGTTCACCGCGTCCCTCAGTGTGCGGGCCGGGATCTGTTTATATCTGTATGATATTATGATATGTGTATGGGGATGGCGGCCAGGATAGCATATGATCTGATCTGATTCTGTCTGTCCACCGCGTCCCGTACGAAGAGGGCCTGGTTCTGTATACCGCTCCCCCATGACAGGGCCGGGATCTGTATGTATGTATGCATGTGCTATCAGCATTTATATAAGCACATGACTCTGTAAGATTCTGTATAATTCTGTATGACTCTGCATGCATAATTCTGTCTGGTATACTTCTGTCTGTCCGTCTGGATTACGATTATATCTGTATGTCCGTATGGATTCTGATTCGGTATGTCCGTATAGACTCTGATTCTGTATGTCCGTATGGATTATGATTCTGTCTGTCTGTATGGATTATGGTTCTATCCATCCGTTTCACTTATGGTTCTGTCCGCTATAATTATGTGCTTCTGGTTCAGACTATGATTATGCTTGTTATGTTTCTGCTTTACATACTCGGTACATTTTTCGTACTGACCCCCAGTTCTTCGGGGGCTGCGTTACATGCCCGCAGGTACAGACGCACCCGGTGATACGCCGCCAGTCTAGGGCACATATTCTGCTATTTTGGAGAGCTTCTTTGATCAGGAGCGTGTACTTTTGGTATATATCTTCTGACGTCTGTATATTCTGTACGTATGGTAATTCTTGGTACGGCGGGGCCCTGTCCCGTCATATGATTCTGTATGTCTGTTAGAGGCCTGTAGATATGTATGTGGGTTACGGGTTGCTACTATTCAGGTAGGTACGTACGATTTTGTGACTCTGTCCGTTATGTTAGCCTCATCGGCTTATGTGTAAGTTTCAGTGTGCTCATGTATGTATATATTTCCGCGCGCGCCGTATTTGTATCGGCTGGAATATGTGAACACCTATTATGAGTTCTCTGTCTGGTTCGCCAATCCTGTTAGGTAGGTACATATGGGTACCCAGTTAGGGTATCAGTCACGGCCACGGGGTTGGGTCGTGACAGAAGTGGTATCAGAGCGGTTTGTCCTCGGAATGTCTACAGGCCGTGTCTAGTAGAGTCTTGTTTATCGGTGTGTTGTGCACCACATCTATAAACAGGAGGCTACAGGACATCTAGCATGTTACCCTTATTTGGATCTTAGATCGTGCGATAGAACTGTATTAGTAGGATGATCCCCTCCTAAAGATTTGTTATGTTTTCAGCGATGCCTCCGAAGAAGGCAGCAGTCGCCCAGAAGGGCAAGTCTACAGCGGCAGGTGAGACCAGCCGAGCTCAGGTGACTACTAGGGCTCGTGCCCAGATTGAGCCAAATGTTGTGCCTTCGACGGCTAGTTCTGTTCTGCCACCAGTATCGGAGGGATTTGGAGCAGCCACAGCTGCAGCACAGGTGGCGGCTCCACCGCCAGCTCCAGCAGCACCAGTACCTGTACCTCCAGCCCCCCAGTTAGGGGCGGAGGACAGGGCCATGCGAGATGCGGTTCAGTTATTTACCTCACTGATGACAGAGCAGGTTCGCAGGCATGGATTTGGGGGTGGTCGTGCGGACAGATATGAAAGCTCCAGGGCTCGTGAGTTCTTGACATGTAATCCTCCAGAATTCTCCGGGACAAAACCCGAAGAGGACCCCCAGGAGTTTATCAGAAAGATGGAGAGCACGATACAGTTGATTAAGGCTTCGCCGACTGAGTCCGTTGAGTTGGACTCGTATCGGTTATACGAGGTAGCGGCGTACTGGTATGAGTCCTGGCAGCTATCCAGGGGTGACGATGCTCCCCCAGCAGTATGGGCCGAGTTTACTAAGGCCTTTCTTGATCATTTTCTACCTCCAGAGCTACGGAGAGCCAGGGTTGGTCGATTCTTGCATCTGAAACAGAACGGTAGAAGTGTTCGAGAGTATAGCCTAGAGTTCGACTCGTTGGCTAGGTATGCACCCGCTATAGTAGCCGAGATGGCCGATAGGGTGTACCGGTATGTGATGGGGCTAGACCCTTATTTGATCGATGGTTGCTTGGCGATGGCTTCTCAGCCAGGGATGCATGTTGCCCGGGTGCAGGCATACGCCCATGGCATAGAGGACCGGCGTAGGGAACGTCGGCCTGATAGGGGTTATGACAGGAGCCGGCCTAAGAGAGCCAGATCGGCTGGGTATTCAGGGGGATTTCAGAGTGAGTTTTCTCAGCGGCAGGGTAACAGGTATTCGTCCCAGCCAGCACACAGTACGCCCCCACAGTTCTCAGGAAAGAGTTCCAGGCTCACAGGTGAGCAGAGGTCCAAGTCAGTCGAGGCCACCCATACCCCCATGTTCCTACTGTGGAAGACCCCATCCGGGGGAGTGTTATCGCGCTACGGGCGCTTGTTATTTTTGTGGCAACCCAGATCATCGTGTGGTAGAGTGCCCGCATAAGGGTGGTTCAGGTTCAGTCCAGCCTACTGGGTCAGTTGCTGGCTTATCTTCTCCTTCGGCAGCCATACGCCCCATAGGGCGAGGAGCACCAGCACCAGCGCCAGCGAGTCGTGGCAGAGGTCGAGGTGCAGCTTCTGGTTACAGCGGTCCTACGAACCGCATATTTGCTTTGACCGGCCGGCTGGACCCAGGAGCGTCTTCAAGTGCACACCCAGGTATGTTAGTGATCTTTTCTTGAGGAATATGTGTATGGATGGGTATATACTCTATTACATTATGTGACTTTCTTATTCTAGGTATTAGTAAGAGTAAGGTAATTTTCGACCTAATAGATACTAAGGATTCGAAAGGGCGATATAATAATTGTATGGTTTAGCCCCGGGTGGGACCCACTATGAGAATTTTTCGAAAATTTACTAAGATCCCGATCTGCCCTAAATTACGTGACGAAGGTCGTGCGGGGCAGTCGACGAAATTATACTGGCCTTAATGGGTCCAAACGCACGAAAGTTTCGAGGTTAAGCGTGCTAAGGCTAGAGCAATTCTGGGATGGGTGACCCCACTAGGAAGGATACTAAAATTTTTACAAGTGCAAGTATAAGATGTAAATGGAAATGTGGGGTAACCTAAAAGGAAAAGATAATGTGTGGAGTAATTAGTACCCTTACAGGAGTCACGTAGACCGAGGCAGACTAAATGGGCGAAAGGAAAAAGTGAAATACCGCTCGGGAATTTGGGCGAATTTGAATGGCGGTTGGAGATGTTTGCAGGTAACATAATAATAAATGTATATGTATGTGTGTGATTTTTGTCTGGTGACCATGTGGATTAAGAGCCGAGTTCCGGCGACTAATGTTGTGATAGACGAAAGGTAAACTAAACAGAATGTATGAAACGAAGCGGAGATAAGGATATGAATGTTGTCAAAAAAAAATGGATAAATCCTGATTACTTTATAAGTTAGTCTAGTGCGGCGATATCTGGAAAAGAGAATAAGTGTGGATATTAGAAAAGATGAAGGATAAGAGATGTGATTAAGCAAAACTTTCGAAGGAGTCGACAAGCGACACGTAAGACGATTTGTGTGGAAATCTGACGAACAAGTTCATGAATGAGTGAATGAGCTTTGATGAAACAACTCGTGGTATAATGATCAGAGTGAATAATGAAATGTCGATGAGGGAAACTTCCGTAAATCGCTGAAGCATTAGTGGGAGTGGTCTGATTCTAATCAAAACTCTGTCTGTTATACTTCTGCACCTCTGACTTTGATGAGGTTCTTTCTATTACGCCTCTGTACTTCTGAACCCAATTATGTTCCTGTCTGATACATCTCTGTATGTCTGACTCTGGATACGAATCTGTCTGATGCATCTCTGTACGTCTGATTCTGATTACGAATCTGTCTGGTACATCTCTGTACGTCTAACTCTGATCACGGATATATCTGACATACTCCCATACATCTAATTTTGACTACGAATCTGTCTGCCATAGTTTAATACGTTTGCCTCCGATTACGAATCTGTCCGATACACTTCTATGCGTCCGATCCCAGTTATGAATCTGTTCGGTATGACGTGGGATTATGCTAATGTGGTAAGGAACCGAGGAGTGTGACAAGAAGTGATATTAATTATAATGTTTGAAAAGCTCTGAAGGGAAGGAAAGAGGGACACAACGTCCGTGAAAGAGCGAAAAGCATTCATCGGTTACTAGGATATAGTTCATGGCTCAGTGACTGTGTGGGCTGTGAGAAAATACGTTATGAAAACATATGAGTCAGTAATGTGAAGAATTACTCCATCATATTGGTGAAGAATCCATATCGGAAAGTCAACAAAGGACGATTATAAAAAGAACCCTCCCGAAGTAGTATGATGCCCCATGAGGTCAATTTAACATTCGAGGACGAATGTTTTAAAAGGGGGGGGGGGGAGGATGTTACATCCGGTATTTTTGCATATTCAAAAAATTCGAGATAACTTGGCTTGTAAGGAATAAGGCCATATTTGGACCTTACTTGGTATGAATGTGTCGACTATGAATACGTTGGTGTGGAATTACGAAAGGAGGCCAAGGGCAAAATTGGAATTTTAGAAACTTGCTTCATGAATTATAACATTTAGCCACCAATTGGACTAAAAAAAAAACAAGAGAAAATAAGGCCCAACAAAGAGAGGCCCAACCGGCCACTTATGGCCCAAGTCCATGGAAATTAATTAATTTCCATGTGCTATTATATATGGTCATCTTTATCCATAGAATCTTCAAGAGAAAGCAAGAACAAAATAAGAGCAAAAGAAAAAAGGCAAGTCGGCTAGAGAGAAAGAAAAGAAAGAAAAGAAAGAAAAATTCTTGGAGCTTAATCTTTGGTTTAAAAATCCATTTCTTGTGGGATTATTACTAAGTGCAAGATTCTCTACAAAGTGATATAAGTATCTTGGCAAGAAAGTGACTTGGTGGCAAGTGAAGAACTTGAAGGAAAGGTAAGAATTTTATGCTTTTGTTATGTTATGGGAGGTGTATGTATGATGTACTAAGTGGAAATGAATGAAAAGCATGAAAATTTTGTGTGTTGGGATTGTATGCATGTTGGCCGTATGTATGTATATATATTGCATTTCTATGATGACTTGAATTCATGTTGGAATCTAGTTGTAGTTATAGTAGAAATTGTATTGGAAGTGAAAGTTGAATGAATTAGTGAAAGTTGGAAATTTTAATGTATGGCCGTGTGGTGCTATGTGTAGGATGGAATGTGAATTAGATTCCGTTAGTATGTTAAGTGTGTTATGGTGAAGTGAATAAAAGAATAATGGTTCTTGTTGTTATGGAAAAATGGTTGTTAAGTTGTTGTAGGAAAACATGCAAGTTTATCGTAACTTATGTAAATATGGAAATGAAGGTAGTAAGAGGCAAATTATGATTGTCATTGATGAAGTTGGAAGATATGAATATGTCATGAACATGTTTGCTAAAAGATTGGAAGTTGTGGGTGAATTATGCCCTTGGTAGGAAACTTGTATATTGTGTATAACTTATGAATATTTTGTGAAAATGGTAAGATATGCCTCCGAAGTATGTTGTAATGACCTTGTTAAGTGATGATTTTGAAAATGGTAAGATTGGTTTGGAAGTGTAAGGACGGAATGAAAGATATTGTGCTATGTCGGAAAGATGGCTAGTAATGCCATATTGCATATTTTGTCATACTTGTTGTTGTTATTGATGTTGTTGTTGGGTGCTGTGTTGATATATTAAGCCGAGCTAAGTCTCGGGGATGTTATATATATAGGGGAAATGCTGCCGAAATTTCGGTAGGCAAGTATGCAATGAAATTTGGAATCTTAAAGGCTTGAATTTGACAATTGGTAAACATGACCATTTGTAGATTCTGGACGAAATTGGGATTGAAGCTAAGCGAGCATAAGGCGCAACTGAGGTATGTAAAGCCTACCTCTTCATTCTTAGGCATGTTATGACCATAATAGGCTCGGCCGCGAGCCTTAAATACGACTCCGTTCCTCGGAATTCGAGATGGAAATCCGCTCCAATTCCTTCAGTAAGATTGAATCCATTTCCTTATAACTTGTCTTCAAAGTGAACCTTAAGTATGCAACCTTCCTAAACGGAGTCGGAATACTTCCAAATCATTATGGATGACCTCATAAGGTCTACTATCTGTAATTTACGTACGCCTCCTCGGGTGGTCCGAGGGGGGCCCACAAGGCCCGATACTTTCTGTATAACTTTAACTACTTTGTTTCTGTCCGCCTTTCTCAGACAACATCTGGATTAACATTCTAATCATGATACGACGATATTTTTCTATAAATCTTACAAAATGATTTTGACATCTGAAAGTCTTACTCTGGTAATAATCTGTCGTGCCTTCCCAAGTAGGATATAGGCGCGTATTATGAACACTATCCGATTACTCTAATTTGACACGCCGTTTGGCATACTTCAGTTTGATTGAGTCTGTATAATGATCTGTATGTATGTGGTTTCTCATTAATCTGTTCGTAGATGTCTCAATGCTTCCGTCACTGCGCCCGGGCCAGGTTCTGTTATCGTGCATATTCCTCGGCATTGTTCACCGCGTCCCTCAGTGTGCGGGCCGGGATCTGTTTATATCTGTATGATATTATGATCTTTGTATGGGGATGGTGGCCGGGATGGCATATGATCTGATCTGATTCTGTCTGTTCACCGTCCCGTACTAAGAGGGTCGGGTTCTGTATACCGCGCCCCCATGACAGGGCCAGGATCTGTATGTATGTATGCATGTGCTATCAGCATTTATATAAGCACATGACTCTGTATGATTTTTTATAATTCTGTATGACTCTGCATGCATAATTCTGTCCGGTATACTTCTGTCTGTCCGTCTAGATTACGATTATATCTGTATGTCCGTATGGATTCTGATTCGGTATGTCCGTATAGACTCTGATTTTGTATGTCCGTATGGATTATGATTCTGTCTGTCCGTATGGATTATGGTTCTGTCCGTCCGTTTCACTTATGGTTCTGTCCGCTATAATTT
Source organism: Lycium barbarum (assembly GCF_019175385.1). Taxonomy (NCBI): domain Eukaryota; kingdom Viridiplantae; phylum Streptophyta; class Magnoliopsida; order Solanales; family Solanaceae; genus Lycium; species Lycium barbarum. Next base: position 73,210,769 of record NC_083339.1, read on the forward strand.
TGTGCTTCTGGTTCAGACTATGATTATGCTTGTTATTTTTCTGCTTTACATACTCGGTACATTTTTCGTACTGACCCCCGGTTCTTCGGGGGCTGCGTTACATGCCCACAGGTACAGACAGACGCACCCGGTGATACGCCGCCAGTCTAGGGCACAGATTCTGTTATTTTGGAGAGCTCCTTTGATCCGAAGCCTGTACTTTTGGTATATATCTTCTGACGTCTGTATATTCTGTACGTATGGTAATTCTGGGTACGGCGGGGCCCTGTCCCGTCATATGATTCTGTATGTCTGTTAGAGGCCTGTAGATATGTATATGGGTTACGGGTTGCTACTATTCAGGTAGGTACGTACGATTTTGTGACTCTGTCCGTTATGTTAGCCTCATCGGCTTATGTGTAAGTTTCAGTGTGCTCATGTATGTATATATTTCCGCGCGCGCCGTATTTGTATCGGCTGGAATCTGTGAACACCTATTATGAGTTCTCTGTCTGGTTCGCCAATCCTGTTAGGTAGGTATGTATGGGTACCCAGTTAGGGTATCAGTCACGGCCACGGGGTTGGGTCGTGACATTTTCCTTATAAGCTTAACGACTCTTTAACTTCCCATTCGGTCCAACATCAACCACAATACCCACAACGTAATGTCAACACATGTATACATCAAAATATACTCAAATCCATCCCCAATCACCTCTTAAAATAACCTTAAGTCATTATATTGTCTTTCATCCATTTACCATTTCCACAACTATCCTCGCTTTACTTAGAATCACTCAAACTCTTGATACTCAACTTAAATATATGGGTAGAAATCATTTACATACCTTGAGGGGTCAAAATCCCAAGAATCACTCCAACTTCAACTACCCAAACTTTACAACCTTGAAGAAACCCTTGAAGCAACCTTCCTCTTCGCCATCTCAGGTTTACGGGGTCTGGGTCTTGTCAAATCTTCACTAATATGATGGAAAGCATTGGGAGAGAATATCTTAGGGTTTTTCTGATTGTGGAAGGAGGAAAATATGAAATAGGGTCGTGGACCACCTATTTATACTTGGAAGCCAAAAAGGCTACAGCGTCCAGTTCGACAAGCGGGTCGACGGCCCGTCGACATGTCAACAGTCCGTTAACTTTGTCACACCCCAATCCTGATAGGGCATGACGGTCACCCGACTCTAATCAGAGTCGAGCGAACCCTCAGACATTCGCTCTATCAAAACCTATCATTTCAAAAACTTTTAAGAACATAAAACTTTTCCAAATGGAAATCATCTAAAATACATATTCTTTTAAAGTCCACAAATGACTCAACTGGCATCACTTTGTCGACATCTCGACAAACATACCACAAGACACTGTCTACAGAAGTCTTTAAGAAGAAAACTGAACATTATGAGTCAGGATAGGGCCCTGACATACCTATAATCATACATATCTATACATGACTCAGCACAACTCTAGAATGAGGTGGAACTTGCCAATCCCAACTGACGTCCAAGCATCCTAGCTATATACTTAACCTACCAAACAATCTGGGGCTGCGGGCATGAACGCAGCGTCACCAGGCAAAAAGGACGTCAGTACGCACAATGTACTGAGTATGTAAGGTGGTAACAAGTCATAATCATAATTTGACTTACGAGAGAAGAAATCACAATCTAACTCAACACCTGCAGCCTTCGCTGGAAGAAACATAAATGTGCACACGAAGTCTCAACACAATCTTTAAGTCAATAATGCAATCCAACACACATGCCGCTTCCGACATGTTAACAGAATGGTCCCTTCGGATAGCCGCTTCCGGCTAGTATCACAATAGTCCCTTTGGATGGCCGCTTCCGGCATAATTATGATGCCCCTTCGGGCAGCCGCTTCCAGCTTAATAATGATAGCCCCTTCGGGCAGCCGCTTCCAGCTTAATAATGATGGCCCCTTCGGGCAGCCGCTTCCGGCTTAATATCACAATCATGTCAACACAAACTCAATCCATAAGTATCAATTTCAATCATATCATAAGTCACTAATCCATTCATCACAATCTAGTTATTAGCCTTAGTCTTTCATAAAATTTATCAAATTTGTATCTCACTAGACTTAGGATGACATACTTCCAGGTTTGAAGTTAGAATTGTTATGAAATTCTTACTACCCATACTCTGCTCAATTTCATCTTATTGCCTTACTCAAAGGATAAATGATCATATCAATACAAAGGGATGATACTACAGAATGTAAACATCAATCGTAAATGAAATGAAGTAGTAAAATCTCACACCCCCTTCAAAGTGGTTTTGAAAATCAAACTTTATGTTTCCCTTAGTATAAGACTCATTTCCTCGAAATCTTTAGGAGGACCATATACACAACTCAACCTGGCACCTTATGGGTGTTCCCTTCGGAACAGAATAGGAGTACAATATCAATAAGCCATCACAAGAAGCATTTAGACCTTACTTGTCTAAGAATGGAATCATATGAGGTATATATAGAATGAATAGCAACAAGGATCATGCCAAAGGAAGAAAGGTTTGCATTACGTACCTGGAAGCTTATATTTCACTTTCCAACTTACTTTTTGCCTTGCAATCTACGTAAGATCATTTATAGTCTCATAATCTACATATAAAATCATTCATACTATTGTTAGGCCCGTTGTTATATACATATCCTAAGCCTTCAAATAAATCTTTTTAGAATCTGCCGAAATTTCGGCAACATCTCCTCTGTTTATATGCCTAGCCCAAAACCTCAATTCAGCAACCAACAACAACAACAACAACAATAAAATCATTTACAACACCAATATGTGCCATAAAACAACCCACACTCCTACCATTTCAATCTCCACTTTCAATCTCAAATTTCATATGTTTCTTTCACCAATTCACTTGATATATAAATACCAATAACGACAGAGACCATATCACAATCATGTTGTATTCCATAATTTTCGGCCATCACAAATCATATTTATCACCTCAAAACAGCCCAACGAAATAGTAGCCATATCTTAGGCCATTTCAATGCTATCTTGTAGTATTATACTATAAACAATCTCACCAACATGGAATTAAGCTTAAGCACAACCAAGGGGATGCTAAAATGACCTTAAACAGTAAATACCATTTGAAATCAGCCGTTGATTCAACTTTCAATCACCCTTAAACGCAACACAGCGCTATAGAGGTGTTCTTCCTTACCAAGGTTAACTTTTGAGGTTTAATTTGGATATAATCACTTGAATTTTCGTCTTAAACCTCCATGAATTTGGTAGAAATAGTTTTGGGGAAGTGTAGAGAGAATTTAGGGAGAGAAGGTGGTAGACTATGAGAGAAGGTGGTAGAAAATGAGAGAGAAAAATCAGATTTTTGTTTTTAAATTGTTTGATTTTTACTGTTCACACCGACTACTGTCGCAGTACTGTAGCGGTACTATAGCACATCGGTTACTATTGCAGTTACTGTAGCACGTGATTCTGCTCTGTCAGCCTGACTTGTAACATCTATAATTCTCCACTCCGATGTCGTATCGACGAGCGGTTTGTTGTGCTGGAAACTAGACACGACGAACTTTATTTTAGGCTTTAATTTGCTTCAAAACACCTCATCTACTAAAAGATATTCTTTCTCCAAGTTGGGCCAAATTACCCCTCATATTCTCTTCCAAGTTCCAACAAATTTAATTTCCTTGATTCACTTACCCTTCAATCCTTCCATAGCTTACTAAATGCACTTAAAACCTTATAACCATAAGTTAAACACATATAAGCTCACATACCTCCTGAAAGGTGGCTTGAATCTCAATATATGAAACTACGGGGCGTAACAGACTTGCTCCGTCGACCTGCGCCTGTAGATGCAAGGCTGTGGGATCCTGTCGACGCTGCAAGTCAATGGTCCGTTGACCATATTGATGACTCGTCGACGATGACTGGTGTCCTACAGATTTTTCTTGTTCAGTTCAAATCGCGTCGATTCGATTCGTTCAATTTCTAACTCTGTAAATTGACAGGAATATCTGCTGGTACCCTTGTACACAGGGTAAGACATTTTTTGCCTCCAAACTCGTGCTCGGGTCTTTATTCCAAAGGCGTACCCGACTAGGAAAACATAGGTTCTACCACTACCAACACGAAGGGTGTAACAGTGCTCTTCTCCAAAGACTGTGTTGGTATTTATTTGAAGAATGCTACATGTTCCTTTTAGTATTAATGCCTTGTGTTTGGTCTAGCTTGAAATTGGAAAGCGGCATACTCTTATGATTTAGCATTTGACATGAGCCTGATAGCCTTAGTAGAAGCCAAAGATGCAAAAATGAAGTGTATATGTTTAGTACACATTTTCCTCATGTTCATTTTGCTATTTCTGGGCCTATATCACATGAATGTTCGTGTGCATACATGGGATACACTAGATATACCCAGCTTGTATACATCTATATGTATATAGGATGGTATATCCTGTATATCATCAATGATTATACCCTGGATATATTTTCAGTGTTTGCTTTGAAGTTGATTTGGGCTTGTTCTTTAAGTTATCATACTTATTCTCTAATTTTGGGCCTGTTTTCCCTTATCAATTTCAAAATACATTGCTGAACTGTGCTTCATCCCCTGTGTTGTTTTCTCATCAAGGCCTAAGGCCTCTATTTTTGTTTTGGGCCTATGCCCTTGTTTGTTTATTCTAAGGCTAAGTAGATGCACTTTCTTGCATACATATATGTATCCATTGCTATGTATATGATCAATTTCTTACTTTAAGTTTTATTTAGTTTAGTAATTAAGTATAGATTCCCTCTAACCGTATTCTCCCTTTCCCCTTCTTTGTTTGCATGGGATCATTCTCGTGGGCAATTCGAGCCATTTCTCCATTCTGAAACTCATTGGGCCTAAGGCCCAACCTCTTCATTCTATCGAGTCCGTTGAAGATGAAAATGCATAGAAGGCCCAACCATGGGTGAAAATGGCAACTTGTGGGCTTAGGTAGACCCACCTGCCTAAACTCTCTCATTTCAATTTCGTTCTTATATTTGTATATTGGTTGTATACATAAACAAGACTTGTAATTATTGAAACCCAAGTGCGTTAGAATTTAGTAGAATTGCGTAGTTGCTAAACATTTTCTCTCAAATAATTTTTACACGGTCAATATGAACATTGCATGAAATCGGTAAAACTTTGAATGTGCTACAAAAGTATTAAGTATGAAATCTAGAAATTTGTAATAATGTGCAAGTTTAAACTGATTTTGGGATCAAAACTGAGTTGTTTTGGGCTTCAAAACTCCCTTTGAAATCTGAAAATGGAACGAGTCTTTTGTATGACTTTTATCATGACCCAAACCGATGGGCAATGACTAGTGCCCGAGGTGGACACTCGTATACAAACCTGCTAGATATAATCAGACTGAAACTAAGGATAATATGGCAATCTGTAAAAGCATGCCGTAGACTCATAATGTCATATATCAGAATGAACTTCTCTCCTGAGGAGTCACAGCTAACCAAAACACAACAAAATATGCAAGCCAACAAGGCTGCCACTATACAAGGGAATATCCAAAACAAACTACATATGTATAGCTGCCCAAACCATATATAGAACCCACACATGTCCACAGACCTCTAAGAGTATAATAGTGAAATATGGCGGTACAGGGCCCCGCCGTACCCCTGAATATGCATAAGTCTGTATCAAAAGGGTCTGTACCAAAATGACTCAAGCACCGGAACAATGGAGCTCTCCAAGCAGCCGAGCGAAAGTCCTAGGCTGGAGCAACACCAAACTGAGTATCTGTACCTGCAGGCATGAAACTTAGCCCCCGAAGAAATGGGGTTAGTATGGAAGATGCACTGAATATGTAAAGCATGAAGTACAGTAATGAAGATCATGACTGAATGGAAAGATGATAGGAGATAAGTATGATAATCAAGGAATACCAATGCATTTGTACCTTATGAGATGAGTCATATATATATATATATATATATTCTGTATACCTTACCCGGCCCATTATGGGACTCAGTGAAATAATAATATGCACTGTACCTGGCCCATTGTGGGACTCGGTGAAATCATAATATATATCGTACGCGCCCCATGATGGGACTCGGTGAAATTATCATATATACCATACCCGGCCCATTATGGGACTCAGTGAATAATCATATATACCGTACCCGGCCTATTATGGGACTCGGTGAAATATAAATATATGTACGTACCTGGCCCTCCAGTGAGGGACTCGGTGAAGTGATGCATTGACAATTTGCACGAATAGAATTTTAGGAGCAATCATGTACAAACTGAATCATCATTTGGGACTCGAGAGAATAAACAGAATGAACCAACACTTAGGCAACCAAAGACAATTGTCATGTCAAGCACTACTAAGTACTAGAGTTCATTGGAGTCATATATGTTCGTCGTTTGCTCATCTTATGTAATTCATGCCAAAGAAGAAAGAAGGGATAAGTTACATACCTGCTCAATCTCCAATTATGTACACCTATTCGTCCGAGCTCGTGAGTCTACATTTAAGAGGATTCACACTGTCGTTAGACTCATCATAGTATACTTGTGTTAAGCTTTCTAGTTAAATTGTTTTATATCCTGTCGAAATTCGGGCAGCATATCCCCTGCTTATTTGCCTTGCTCGAAACCTCAACTCAGCAAGCATCAACAACAACAACAATACCAACATCAATAACATCATTTCCAACACCAAAATATTCCATAAAACAACCCACAAGCTGTTTTCCAACTTCCATAACTAACCAACTTACTATAAAATTATTTAACCACTCTATCTTCGTGAATAAACCAGTATTAATGTAAATATAAAGAGATCCATACCCTATTCTTGTTGAAGTAGCAATATCCTCGATATTCGCTTTGAATCTGCATCGAAATCCACCATACAACAATACTACAATCACAGCTGCGCGCTATTCGAACCTAAACTAACACTCTGTCACTTAAAATTTACTCAATTTTTATGCTATCGTCACCCCTCAACTGTTTTCTGGATTTTCTTGGATAAACATTTGATGAAAAAAAAGGGTTTTACCCCTTTATATAGATGGTCAAAGTTAGTGGAACCGACTTAGGAAATGACCTTCGCGAATTCGACGGTCTCTCGCGAACGCGATGGTCTAGAATATTTCTGGCCATCGTGAACGCGGGCCCACTGTCGCGAACACGAAGGGCAATTCTACCCAGTTCGACCAGATTTTCGTTCTTTTTTCGTTCAACTTCCAGTCTTTCCGATACTTCTCATACATGATCTTAACCCTCATAACTATAAGATAGGCGCATATCACTTCAAATCGCAATTAAAACAACTAACACCTAACGAACCTCAACGTCCAAAAATCCTTCCCCCTTTTGAAAACATTCATCCTTGAATGTTGTAGTTTACAACCCTCAACACCTCCGTTAGAATGTTTCTTTCCTCTTAGAATCCGATCGCTATACCTTTGTGCTATACATTGATCAATCTTTTCCTTTTGGGCTCCATCACCTCTTTGTTCTTATATGCCTAATCAAGTATCAGCTCGTATCCCACTCTCGTTCTATTTCCCTTATCATAGTCTTGGCTTGTTATACCATAACTGCTCGTCGTCTTGCAAGTAATCCCTTTTTCCCATTCGTTGTTTCCCTATTAGTAGGCAGCTCCCTTGCTCAAATACGGCGCCCTTTTTGCATTTACTCCTTCGGTGCCATTTTGGATTATTCCTTCTTGTACCCATTGATTTTTGATACACACTGTATTGACTCCTTGTAGTTCATCAGTCAAGTTCTCTAATCCTTTAAATCCTCATTACAACTGCTCTCACACTGATACCCCAAATATTTGCTCAAATTCTCTTTATGGCTAGTAAATATAATGGTTATGTTCCTCGAGCTATCCTTCCCAACTCCCTTCCAAAATCAGTCATAACGATATCCCAAAAATGCATATGTACATAATGTTTCCTCACCTTTTTCATTATTCTCCGATGCATATCGATTAGAACAACCTATAATCCGAGTTCAAATTAATTCCATAGCTCACAACATCTTCGAATTCCTACTCCCCCTAATTTCCTTTCCTCGACCTCGCGATACAATTCCAGAAGCATAGGGCTATAGAAAATCTTACTTCATGAAAACTTTCTTGCAACGTAAATATATTTATCCTCAATTTTCTTGTACCGGCGATTACCTCGTCATTCATTATTCTCCATTAGCTTTCCAGCGTGCCCTTCTAACTATTGTAGTCGTGTTACACCCCGTAGTTTCGTACGTGAAAACTTATAAGTGTTGGACATTCTAAGTATGGGTACTGGATTTCCCTTCATGAATATATTATATTATACTAAGTAATCCTATGGTCATGACGTTTTACGCTCATATAATAAGATATGGGAAATCCAGGATCATGCAAATCGAAGAAAATAAGTTTGTCGAAAATTTGGAAAAAGTTGACAGAATTTTGGGTCAACGTTGGAGGGGTATATCTCCTAGTATATTAAGAGTTTTAAGGTGTTTCAAAAGCCTAAAATGAATTTCGTCGAGTCTAGTTTCCAACGCAACAAACCGCTCATCAATAGGACATCAGAGTAGAGAAATATGGATGTTACAAGTTTGGATGACAAAGAAGAAACGCGTGCTACAGTAACAGCCTGCTACAGTAACTGCAGAGTACTGCTACAGTGACCCCCCAGAATTTGAACTAATATAAAAGGGGCTTGCCCCCTCTTTATTCAGCCGAGAGTTCTTCCAAACTATTCCAAAATACTCTAGAAAGTTCCCCAACTCTCAAACCCATATTTCAAGCCTAAATCAGCTATAATTCACGAATTCTGATTCAGGCAATGTATAGTTGCGAGTATAGAATCGTATAGCGATGTGTGTGGTTCAAGTTTATGGTGGAAAAAGTGAAGATATAGCGATATTATCAGGAGCAAGGTATGAATCTCCTATTATTAATGTTAATTTTGGTTTATTTACGGAGATAAAACTGTCAAATAGCCGTATAATAGTTTTGTTGGTGGAAATATGGGATAAACCCCATATGGGATGTTTATGGAGTATTTTGGTGTTGAGAATATTATGATTAATGTTGGTATTGATGTTGCTGCTGTTATAGTTGTTGTTTTGTTGGTATTGTGATTTCGGGCTAGGCATATAAACAGGGGAAGTGCTACCCGAATTTCGCCAGATTATAAATGGATTTATTTGAAGGACTAAGACAAGCGTATAAAGATGAGTCTAATACTAGTATAAATTTTCTTGAATATAGATTTACGAGCCTGGGAGGACAAGTGTTGAGTAGTTAAAGTTAAGGCGACCAAAAAGTTATGTTAAGGCTAAACCCTTTCTTTTTAAAGGCATGATTCTTTCATTATAAACCTTTGTCCCACATCCATAATATCCTTGCCTCCACAAATGCTAGAAGCCTATGAATCTCATTATCCTTATGATATTATTGAGCTTACTCATGATCTTGAGACTATTCTTTGTGATTGATCTCACCTCATAATACTTGTTCTTTCGAGGTGAGACATAGCGATGACAGTTCTATTTTCAATGCTATCTAAGTTCATGATTCTCGAGACTCCCATGACATCGTCGACTTCACCTTAAGATAGTTGATCTTCTAAGGAAGGATATAGTGATAATGATAATGGTAATGATGATGTTGATTTCAGTTATGTATTTTTATGTATATGTATGTATGTATGTATGCATTGCATCCCACTGATCAGTTGGGGATAACATCGAGTCCCGCAAGGGATGAGTACGGATAACATCGAGTCCCGCAAGGGCCGAGAACGGCTAACATTGAGTCCCGCAAGGGCCGTGTACGGCTAACATCGAGTCCCACAAAGGCCGAGTACGGATAACACCGAGTCCCGAAAGGGCCGGGTACGGATATGACAGATGTATATATAGTAAGTGTATGTGAATGCATATGTATGTATGTTATGTATGGATGTGGATGAAATGTTTTTCCTGTAGACGAGTAGCTTACATGACAGAGATCTTAAGAAGAGTACGAGGTATAATTACTTACTTCATCTTATGTTGTCTTCATTCTGATATCATACCACTTACTATTCATGCCTTACATACTCAGTACATTGCTCATACTGACGTCCCTTCTTGTGAACGTTGTGTTCGTGCCCGCAGGTGTAGATAGACGAGATGAGTATCTTTCATCGTAGGCTGCCCTCAGGTACCAGTTTTGATTGGTGAGCTCCACTTCTTCCTGGAGCATTGCCGAGTCTGAGTTGCATATGTTTTTTTTATGACAAGAGGGTATGTCGGGGGCCTTGTCCTGACTTATATACTTCAGTCATGTTCATAGAGGCTTTGTAGACAATTCTTGTGTACAGCTTAGTCATAGTGTGACAATAGTAATGTCGGTATCATGGGTTCATTGTCCATTTACTTATGCATGATATTATGCTCGTATTTAGCCTTTTGATCCTATTGTTTCCATTTGAGACATGAAGGATGTAAGTTATAAGTTGGTTCGCTCGGTTCCTGTAAGGTGCCCAGTGCCAATCACACCTTACCAAGGGTGGGGTGTGACAAAGTGGTATCAGAGCAGTTCTGTCCTAGGGTTGTCTGCAAGCCATATCTAGCAGAGTCTTGTTTATGGTGTGCAGTGCACCGCACTTATAAACAGGAGGCTGCAAGGCATTAAGGAAGGATTACCCTTCTTTGTCATTTTAAATTGTGCCATAAAGCTAAATCATAGGATATGATGTCCCTGATTCTAACCCCAAATGTTTTGATCATGGATAAGTAGTTGATTATGCCGCTACGAGATAATTGCTGAGAATTGAAGTTGTTTATTCGAAAGGTATGTTTCTTGTTTTATTAATATGGATAGACATTGATATAAGAACTTGAGCAAGATATTATGGGTATTTGTGATTGCTCTGTGGGGCATTGGATGTGTTTTCTGGACTGTGAACAGGAATGAGGTAGTAAGAATTATAGAGGAAACTCTGCTGAAATTTTCACAAATTGAATTGTTTGCATGTTTATAGAGAAAGAGTAAAGGAAAAATAAGACCATCAGCCATTTGGTAAGTCATGATTGAAGGAACAACTACGAGACGCTTTCAAAGAGAAGTTTTAGAATGATTTTAATTTAATTTAAAGGAGGAACCCTGGAGGGAAAAATGATTAGCAGTTAAAGAAACTGGAATAAGTTGCATCCGAGATTTCGAGGGATTGAAACCTACTGGAAATATAAGGAAATTGGCATTAGGAACTCAAATAAGGTATTACGATTTATAGATTAGATTGGTTAGTAAGAGGTAACAGAGAAATACTGATATGGAGAAGGAAGTTAATGAGTACGGGAAAGTTTCACCCTATAAGTATATATACATCTATACAATATCAAGATGGGTTTGTACTCATAGTGGAATGTTTTGCAAGACTTCTAGGTAGATATTATTAAGTGGCAGACGGGAAAGAGAACCTTACGAGCAAAGGAAATCAAGGAGGACAGAAGAATGAGAAACTGCGGTTATGAATTGATTAAAGGAAGTTATGTGACCATCGGCGATAAGAGGAAGTCTAATAAATTACTAAGGTTGACCAAAGGTAGACAGTGATGGAATAAGACAGTGGACTTGGAATAGAGATATGATTACAAAGGAAACAGGACTAAAATACGAGGAATAAACATATATACGAGCAAGCTATGATATCGTAAAGGGAAATGAGAAGTGAATGATAGGATGCACTTTATAGGTATTTCATGACGAAGATAAGGATTGATTGGATAAGGTATTGGAGGAATTATGACACCCGACAATGGGGCAATCGAAAAGTAATAGGGAGCTATGAAGCAAGATGAGCTAAGGAAGTGCAAGGAGAAGTCATGAAAGTAGACGGAGATAAGATCGCAAGAAATGGATTCAAGGATATAAATAGAGGAGACGAGCATTTAAGGAATTAAGAGATCTACTTGACTGATAAACCGAAACAACAGATAAGTGTGTTAGACTTATCAAGTGAGAGTCGAGCAAAGGTAAAAAATAAAGGGAGAACCCCCAAAAGAAATGATCAAAGTATATTGTGTTTGGTCAAAATAAGTTGGCGACAATGAACTTTCGTGGAACGAGTAAAATAATGGCTTCCCATAAAAGGGGGGTGGGGGGAGGAATGGAGGTTACAGATAAGGAAAGAACGAAGCGATTTGAATTTGCTGCAAGAGAAAGACCCTTAGTTAAGAGTTCACCCCTAATCTATTAGCCGATCTAAGGAATTGGAAACTTTAAGGGTAAGTTGAAGGAAGGAATCCTTAAGGAAGAGATTTGAGATATTTGATATAAGTACAAGAGCTACCATCAGCAAGCGCAAGTGGAAGAAGTCCAACTAAGAGCAAGAGGAGTTAAGCCAAAATTCCGGTGTTAAACTGATTGATAAATAAGGTATCACAAGGATTAATTTGACTACTATGGAAAGCAAAGGATGTTGTGATATGACTAGTTTGAGCATATCAAAATGGAAGGAATGAGAATGAATTAAATTCTAGGACGATTAAGTTAGGGGATATCGGTGAGAACAAGAGATTCTAAATGAAAGTATGTATCACATAAAAGTGCAAACGGTAAAGGAAGAAAGATAACCTGCGTAATTCGAATAAGTTCTATTTTAATTGAGCAAGTGAGAAAAGTAATTACCAGTGAGTGCAGGTAAGAACACAGACATTTACCGTAGAGCGAACTCTACTTTAACATTCGAGGACGAATGTTTTTGAAGGGGGGGAGAATGTTACATCCCGTAGTTTCGTACGTGAAAATTTATGAGTGTTGAACATTCTAAGTATAGATACTGGAGTTCCCTTCAAGGATATATGATATTATACGAAGTAATCCTATGGTCGTGATGGTTTAAGCTCATATAATAAGCTATTGGAAATCCAGGATCAAGCAAATCGAAGAAAATAAGTTTGTCAAAAATTTGGAAAAAGTTCACAGAATTTTGGGTCTACTTTGGAGGGGTATATCTCCTAGTATATTATGAGTTTTAAGGTGTTTCAAAAGCCTAAAATGAATTTAGTTGAGTCTCGTTTCCAACACAACAAACCTCTCGTCGATAGGACATCGGAGTAGAGAATTATGGACGTTACAAAATTGGCTGACAAAGCAGAAACGCGTGCCACAGTAACTGCTACAGTAGCCGACCTGCTACGGTATTGCTACAGTGACCCGACCAAAATTTGAACTAATATAAAAAGGGCTTGCCCCCTCTTTTTTCAGCCGAGAGTTCTTCCAAACTATTCCAAAATGCTCTAGAAAGTTCCCCAACTCTCAAACCCATATTTTAAGCCTAAATCAGCCTTAATTCACGAATTCCGGTTCAGGCAACGTATAGTTGCGAGTATAGATTCGTATAACGATGCGTGTGGTTCAAGTTTAAGGTGGAAAAAGTGAAGATATAGTGATATTATCAAGAGCAAGGTATGAATCTCCTATTATTAATGTTAATTTTAGTTTATTTACGGAGATAAAACTGTCAAATAGCCGTATAATAGTTTTGTTGGTGGAAATATGGGATAAACCCCATATGGGATGTTTATGGAGTATTTTGGTGTTGAGAATATTATGATTAATGTTGGTATTGATGTTGGTGCTGTTATAGTTGTTATTTTGTTGGTATTGTTATTTCGGGCCAGGCATATAAACAGGTGAGGTGCTGGCCGAATTTCGCCAGAGTATAAATGGATTTATTTGAAGGACTAAGACAAGCGTATAAAGGTGAGTCTAATAATAGTATAAATTTTCTTGAATATAGATTTACGAGCCTGGGAGGACAAGTGTTGAGTAGTTAAAGTTAAGGCGACAAAAAAGGTATGTTAAGGCTAAACCCTTTCTTTCTAAAGGCATGATTCTTTCATTATAACCCTTTGTGCCATATCCATAATATCCTTGCCTCCACAAATGCTAGAAGCCTATGAATCTCATGATCCTTATGATATTATTGAGCTTACTCATGATCTTGAGACTATTCTTTGTGATTGATCTCACCTCATAATACTTGTTCTTTCGAGGTGAGACATAGCGATGACAGTTCTATTTTCAATGCTATCTAAGTTCATGATTCTCGAGACTCCCATGACATCGTCGACTTCACCTTAAGATAGTTGATCTTCTAAGGAAGGATATAGTGATAATGATAATGGTAATGATGATGTTGATTTCAGTTATGTATTTTTATGTATATGTATGTATGCATGTATGCATTGCATCCCACTGATCAGTTGGGGATAACATCGAGTCCCACAAGGGCCGAATACGGATAACATCGAGTCCCGCAAGGGCCGAGTACGGATAACACCGAGTCCCGAAAGGGCTGGGTACGGATATGATAGATGTAAATATAGTAAGTGTATGTGAATGCATATGTATGTATGTTGTGTATGGATGTGTTTGAAATGTTTTTCCTGTAGACGATTAGTTTACATGACAGAGATCTTAAGAAGAGTACGAGGTATAATTACTTACTTCATCTTATGTTATCTTCATTCTGATGTCATACTACTATTCATGCTTTACATACTCAGTACATTGCTCGTACTAACGTCCCTTCTTGTGGAGGTTGCGTTTATGCCCGCAGGTGTAGATAGACGAGACGAGGATCTTTCATCGTAGGCTGCCTTCAGGTACAAGTTTTGATTGGTGAGCTCCACTTCTTCCTAGAGCATTGCCGTGTCTGAGTTGTGTATGTTTTTTTTTTTTTGTGACAAAAAGGGTATGTCGGGGGCCCTGTCCCGACTTATATACTTCAGTCATGTTCATAGAGGCTTTACAGACCGTTCCTGTGTACAGCTTAGTCATAGTGTGACAATAGTAATGTCGGAATCATGGATCCATTGTACATATACTTATGCATGATATTATGTTCGTATTTAGCCTCTTGATCCTATTGTTTGCATTTGAGACATGAAGGATGTAAGTTATAAGTTGGTTCACTCGATTACTGTAAGGTGCCGGGTGCCAATCACGACTTACCAAGGGTGGGGTGTGACATGTCGGGCACAATTTCACGTTGATGGTTCCGATAATTCCAATAGTATATGCTCTCTTATTCAGTGTAATTAGTGATCCGAGAGGTGCTTCCTAATATCTGGTGACATGGCCGAACAACGCTCTTCCTTCCTTTGGAAATTGCCAAACTGCCAACCATTGGTCCTTTTGCTACAATTGTCACCTCTTCCAGCACTAAGATTCCCTCATGTCGTCTTTTCCATTATTCTCTGTGAAATTATCTTAGAGACCTTCCTTGTTCTATTTATTACTCTTTCGAATACGTCGGGCCTAGAAATATCATATCTCACGTCTGCATGAAGTATTTCTTAATCCATCGTAATTCCTTTTTCTTGCCTACTTTTGGTTTGCTTATCTCTAATCATTTTGTGCTCCCTCTTAATACATCCTTAATACGCCATTACGTCCCGAATCTTGGCCTCTTTAAGCTAACATCTTTCATTCTTTGGAATTTTAGCAATGCTATACCTCATTTCAGAATTAGATCTGCTCCTCCCCCCCCCCCCCCCTCTCTTTAAGGGTGTTCTTATACACTACTAACTTTCGAATATAAATAGTCACCGGCCAACCCTAACGATCTTCCAACTCTTTTGGTCCCTTATAATACCGGAGTTCTCTCATCGTATAGCTTGACTTATTTTCCTTTCTGCTAGTCGAGGGCTTTGCATTTAAACGAAGCGTTTATACATTACCGATCCATTCTCGCTACCTTCTTTAAGGCCCTTCTACTTCCACCTTTTGTTACTGAAATCCATAGGTTAATGCAGACATTGGAATCCATCAAAACATTTTACGGAACTTTTGGTCACACTTTGCTCTTTTTACCCCTCGTCTTCCTCCACAACTATTATCACCAAAATTCTTTTCACTCTGAGTTTTCGGTTTCACTTAATGTCCACGATATATCATGGAGAGTTAATATGTTACCCCCTTCTACTTCCACTATCAATTCTTTTATTCACTTAGCTCACTTATCCGAAATGTTCCTTGACTACATATTTGCATCACACCTATGCGTTGTAGTTCTTCCAGTGTTCTGCCACTTCTTGTTCGTGTCGTGAAAACCCTGCAATATACTCTCTTCTTTCTTCTCCTTCCTGCTGCCAAGGCTAGTCCATACTAATGAATATTTCCCCTACATTCTGCTGTTTCCTCTATAATCGAATCTCGGTATTCTTTATGCTCATCCTACTACCTTCTGGTTAGCTTGCTAATTCATTATCCTCTCACTTGTCCTTGGTGATTGCCCAATTTTTCCTTTCTCTTCTCTCCACTCCTTTCAATCAGCCCATTAGTATACCTTTCCTACTTTCATCCTCAACGTTCCTTGGGTTCCTTCCTCCTCGAGCGCCCTTTTCCACTTGCTATTTTATAGTATCGACCTTGAAGTTCATGAAATATTCCTTTAAACGTGCAAATCCGTTATATTCTTAAGTCATCTTTTAGGAAAGCTTCCCCATGTCCGAGGCAACCGTGTCAATATGAATACACATTTGTCCCTTTATATACCTCTCGAGGGCTGGAAATCTCTTAGCATCATTGCAAGGCCTGATCATTCTCTCCCTTACTTCAAATCCCTATTTGTGGTTACTATCCTTCAGTCCCACTTATCGAAGTCTGTTCTCCGACCCCACACATTCATATTTTGTTCCATACTACCATACTTTATCCCCTTTCGTATGCCAACCTTCAAATTTTATCCAAATAGTCCTTGCTTTGCCCGTCGTCTCTCTTGGAAGCTTCACTCACCCCTGTTCCTTACATTTTTTTTCTCACGACATTTTGATCTCCTTACTTTCTGTATACTCACTTTCTTCCTTTCCTGGATGTTTCTACATTAGGACTTTCCAATCTAACCTGTAGTGAGAATAATATCAGGTTACCTGGTAATGTTTGTCACTTGAACTTCATTAACCTGTTCGATTAATGCCTTCAAAATACCGCAACGTCGGTTGCTGGGATAGACATACCAATTAGCGCAGCCACATATGGGATGTCATACATATACGTATATATTTTATAACGCCTCGCTTCCAAAGTACTTCCGAATACTTTTCAAACTTATCCTAATTGTAAAGATGTGATGCACCTTTATGGGGATTTTGTTTATGCTGAAGCACAACAAATGGGAATAGCAACAAACATGGAAGCTGAAGCTGAGGCTATAAAACAGGCACTGAAGTTCTGTAAAGAACACAACATTCAACAGGTTCAACTGGAGACTGTCCTTCTAAACATCTTACAAGATACATGGATCATTCCATGGGAACTGAGAAATCAGATTGAAGAGATCAAACAGGACATGACAGCAATACAGGTACAGATTAATCATATATTCAGAGAAGGCAACATGTTGGCAGACTTTCTAACAAATCAGGCTTTGGATCATGCAGAGATCAAAGTACATGACTTTATACTCATGCCTCTAGAAGGAAGAATAATTCTCAATATGGACAAATCACAACTGCCTCATCTGAGGATTAGAACAAGGAGGATTCAGCAGCTTGATCATCAACAATGATACTGTCACGACCCAACCCCGTGGGCCATGACTAGTGCCCGAGCTGGACACCCGTAAATGAACCTGTTACATATAATCAAACTGAATCTATGAACAATATGGAAACTAGCAAAAGAACTCCAACGGTTCATTACCTCGTCATATATGTGTATTCAGATAACTGTCTCCTGAGGAGTCACAACTGATCAACTCATAAAATGATACGCAAGCTGATAAGGCTGCCACTACACATCAATTTCGTGTCATATGCAAGCCGACAAGGCTGCCACTACAGACGGACATCTTATCATAGCATATCGTAGAGACACAGCTGAACAGAACTTATACACAACCCACACATATGTCCACAGACCTCTAAGAGTACTAATAGCGAAATATGACGGGACAGGGCCCCGCCGTATATATATAAATATATATATATATATATATATATATATATATATATATATATATATATATATATATATATATATATATCATGAAATCTGTACTAAAAGTCTAGACTCCGGAACAACAGAGCTCTCCAAGACAGCTGAGTAGAAGTCCTATGTTGAAGGGTCACCAAACTGACTATCTGTACCTGCGGGCATGAAACGCAGCCCCCCGAAGAAAGGGGGTCAGTACGGAATATGTACTGAGTATATAAAGCTTGAAAAACAGTAAAAAGGATCATAACTGAAATAGGGAGTACAGAAGACAAGTACAATATTCAGAATACCAAAACACTTGCCTTTTGAAACATAAATCATGCATGTCAATATCATCTATCATACTCGACCCATTATGGGACTCGGTGAATACAGTCATCATAAGCCCTCCTGGCCTCCATTACATATCATCATATCATCATATATATTTATATACTGTACTCGGCCCTCTAGTGAGGGACTCGGTGAACAATGCATTGAAACTGTGCACGATAACATATCCGGCCCGGGACTCGGTGAAAGACATATCGAGGCATGCACGAGCAGAGTAGTGAGCAACCATATGCAATTTAAAACATTATCAAGACTCAAACAGAATAAGAAGAAATGATTAACACCTGAGTATCAACAGCGACAATCATATCAAGTATCCCTCGAATGTCATTATAAATTATCAAAAGAGCCTTAGGAATCATAGACATGTATCAATATAATATGAAATAGCTTATAGAAGTCAAGGACGTGAGTTATCGTAGAGTCTTCCAAGAATAGAAGCTTATATTTATCGACTACTATCCAACGATAGAAAACTTGAGAGGGAGGCTCAATCATTTCCAGAGTTCTAACATCAAGAAGTGAATAGGAATCATGAATCACACTCAATACTTACGAATAGGATTACCCCAAAGCTCATATCATTTATCACTTAAATCTAAGACATGCCAAAAGAAAGAAGGGACAACTTTACATACCTGCTGCAGGTCATTCGTAATCTCGTTCACTTCGTCGCCCCTTTAGCCTATTTAATATAAAAGTAACGCTATCGTCAGTAACTACACTTCCTAGCTCATAAGTCTGTAACCAATCACCTATAGAACTTATTCTTTAACTTATACTTTCTCGATTACGGTTTTCATTAGTTAAGGACTTAACGAAAATTGGACAGCATTTCCCCTACATATTCACCAAACCCGAACTTCCAATTATCCTCCTGTTATCACAGAAATACCAACAATGACAGTAATAACAATATTGATATAGAACCCTTACAATTCAGCCCACAAACAACTCTAACAATCCAATAACCCTTTTTAATCTTTTTCAACCCACAATTTCGTATAACAACGATTTCACGCAATTTCTTACTTCCAATTTCATCCAATCCAATTTTAATCCTTCCATTACAACACCATTAATACAATTATACTATAAAACAAGAAAATCTTACCTTAATTTTCTTGGAGGAATTTCTACACTTAATTGCTCCAATTTCACAATTTCTTCTTCCTCAATTCAATATCCAATGTTGCTATCACCTCCTTGGACTTGTAAATCACCTTGGAATTAAATCAAAGCAATTTTTTTTTTTATAAAACAACCATGGCTGCTCATGCTCTTCCTTCTCTCAACTTCATTAGATTTTGCAATTGAAATATGACTCACATTAGTCATGAATTGTGAACTTATATATGTTGCATAACCATATGGCACGTGCCCCTCTATGATGAATCATCCCTCTTATTTCATTTCATTTTGTATTTATTCATTTATTATATATATATATATATATATATATATATATATATATATATATATATATATATATATATATATATATATATATATATATATATATATATTTTAATAAAGGGATCGGGTGGGGCCCACTCAAAGTATAATTAATTTAATTAATCATTAATCCCCGCTTAATAATCTAATCATAATTAATTAGTTCCTAATCTCCAATAATATTTCTACACTAAATAAAATTTATAAACAATCTGTGTGATAATTAAAATTGAAAATTAAAAGTTCCTCTTTCATGTCCGAAAATAATCTCGTCTTTAACTTCAGTCCATTTGCTTGTGAATAATTTGACGCATAAAAATACGGGGTATAACAGATACTACATGTATGGATCATAATATGGTGTGTGCACAGATTTGGACTATCATCAAAGCTGACTCAACATGATCACAAAGTGCATACTAGTTTAGGCACACAAGATAGAAATGGAGGACAGTCTCTTATTTTTTTAATTTTGGCTAGTTCATATTATAGACATGATGTAATAGACTATTTTTTTACATTATACATTTATTAATAAAAAGTTCTAACATGCCTGGCCTGCTAGAACACAATTTTTATATATATATATATATATAAAAAAAGATGTGATGCACCTTCTTTCTCTTTGTCGGTCTAGTCCGCCTCATCATTCGCGACCTTATAGAGTTTCCAACCAAAGGCATACTCAAATTTCCCTTAGGTTACTCCCTTTTAGAGTTTCTAACCACTCCGCATACTCCAATTTCCCTTAGGTTACTCTAATTTCTCATCTGCCTATTATGTCTGACTTTGTAGGACTCTTAGTACATTTCCCAGGGGTCACCCATCCTAGTATTTCTCTCACCCCAGCACACTTAACCTTGAAGCTCTAATGAAATCCGCTGTGTTAGTGCTAGTATGATTGCATACACATTACTGCATGACCTTCATCACATGACCCAGAACAAGTTAAAGTTTTAACAGACTCCAATACATTCTCGCGATGCATCTCCCTCCAAATTAGAAAGGATCTCTTACTCTTCCGACTAAGCAAATACTATTTTGGCCTTTTCAATCCTCAATATTCACCTTTCATCTGCGTGTATGACTACCTTCCATCCTAGATTTCAAGACTCCCAATGGTGGCGAAAACACCTTGATCGCCGTTACTTATAAATACTTGGTTATCGGTCCTTTTAGGATTTCTGCTCGTCGCTATTAAGTAGTAATCTACAGTAAGTGCACACACATAGGATATTCCAATGAAGCCTCATATACATGTAGTCGATTGGTCTTTAGTCTGACCTGGTGGACTATAAAGTGATGTGTGCTTTTCATCATGGTCTTCCCACCATCTGCTCATCTGGCCTTCATCATCTCTTTCATCTGAGTCCGAGGGATATGGATAATTGGGTAACTCCTGGTATACCGATGGCCAGGATAAAAGGCTAGAGTAATCCGTAACACTCACCGGGGTAGCTGGTCTGACATAGTGCTCTGCCACAGGAACAGCAGGGACGGCCTCGAGAATCTCCTCCTCCGGTGTGCCAGACGAACCCTCAAATGGATCCGTGTCATAACTGTCCTCTGAGCGGTCCTCCTCCCTGGAAGTCAAAAACTCTAAAGGAATTGTCGCTGGGTCTTCCGAGGGATCAGTATCAATGGAATAACTGAGGCACCTTCTGCTCGGTCCTGGAGCCTAGTGTGACACCTCGGAAAATTTTTCGTGAGCATACAATGAATAGACCAACGAAGAGTATGAGTGTACGATGTTTTACCAAGAAGGGAATGACTACCAATGAGTTTTGAAAACGCGAAGGTTGCAGATTTGCATTGCGACCCAGTGGTCGTAAAACACAATACGACCCGTAAAGTGATTTACGGACCATAAAGTGCCATCGTCCTCCAACTATCAAAACTTCAGCTTTCTGTCAAATGTTGAAATGGTTAAAAACGACTCAGAATATGGACCGTAAATCGAAATATGGCCCGTAAACTGCGACTGTAAACCACCATGGCCTACAGCAAACTTTTCTGTTTCTTATATGCTTAAATACGGTCGTGGAGGATGGACCGTAAACAAGAATATGGCCCGTAAACTGGGTTTACGGCCACTGTGCATCCCGACTACTGTTCACAAAAATCAGATTTTTAAGTTAAGTATAAGGGACCCCAAGCTCATTTCATTTCATTTCTCATCTTCACAATTCAAGAATTCTCTAGAATACTCCAAAACACTTCATCCACAAGAATTCAAGAGAATCTAGGGAAAATCATGATCAACAACGCCAAATTCATGAAAACGAGAGTGTGATACCCAGCTCAAGTTCATCTTCCTCAAATAAAACCAAAAGAGGTGAAGTAGGGTTTTGGTGCTAGAGTAGAGACTCCATTCAAGGCTTGTTCCACCATCATCCAAGGTAAGTGTCACGACCCAGCCCCGTGGGCCGCGACTGGCACCCTACCTGGGTACCCAGACCAAATCGCATATTCATTTCCGAGTCTAAACTTATTTCAGAATTTTTTTCGAAAGTTATATCAAACATATTTTATATCGAAAATCTGTCTTAAGCGGTCATATCAAATCAAACTCAAACAAAGCGGCGGAATAGACATCGCCGGTCAAAATACAAATATATACAAAAGGGCCATTTGGGGCCATCATATCAAACGGACCGCTTTAGGACCCGACAGCAAAATCAGACAACATACACATAGGACCCTCGCCCCACATATATGACTACAGGCCTCTACGAACTCAAAACAAAACATATGGCGAGACAGGGCCCCGCCGTACCCAAATAGTCCGATATACCAAATATATACAAAGCAAAAGAGTCTGTACCAAAAGTGGACTCCGGATCGGATAAGAGTACTCCGGAATAGCAAGAAGTGAAGCCTACTGCGGAGGATCACCGATGTCTGCACCTGCGGGCATAAAACGCAGCCCCCGAAGAAAGGGGGTCAGTACGAAATATTTACTGAGTATGTAAAGCACGGAGTACAGAATTATAGATCAAAACCGAAAGCAAATCAAATGTCAAAGTGGGGTACAAACTGGTATGTCAAAATCTGTATCGAAATAATATACATGTATTTTATGCAAACAAAATCATGCAAACGCTTAAGAACGTGGTCGCCACTCCGACGCTGGCGCCACACACAGCATAACACCAGAAGGTTTCAAATCTCCGTACATCCCCGAACATAATCATAATCATCGGTGAGCGTATCGCATCCCGAGCCATATCACAGCATAACTCCAAACGGAACCGGGCCCTATGGCGAAGCCTCGGGAACCGTAACACAGCATACGGCCGAATTATCATAAGGCGCACGAATCAAAACCGGCCCGGGAACCGGTGAACGAAGTCATAATAAGGCACGAGCGGAGTCGTGAGCAAACAAATGCAAATCGTCTTTCAAAATAGTGTTTCAAAACAAGGTAAACTCATAAATCATATCATATTACAAAATAGTCGAATACTTAGTCGACATAAAATTTCATTTCGCAAAACGTTTCCAAAATGGTCCATATAATTCAAAACATAGGTTAGCGTATCGAATTGTCCAAACCTACCCCGTAGGAAGATGTCTCAAGGATCCGAAGTAATATTTACAACTTTATTATCAAAGATGGCCCGAAGGGCAAATCGGGCATTTTGGGGTAGCGGACCCACCTCGAGTCGAAGTGAGGTGGCGAGCATATTTTTACGAGCATTTATATGCCAAGGGTCATACATAATCATTTCTAGGTTACCCGACCACATTTCGATAGGTTTCGGACGAATAGTGGCATTCTAGCCAAAAGGGAGCCTTTAGGCTTCAATCGAATTGAATGAATAGTAACTTTTCTGTGGATCGGGTTTCGAGGAGCAGAAATGCTCCGGAAGGTCTCATATTCAACTAACACCCTAAGATATGCCAAATAAAGAATTGGGAAGCTTCACATACCTCACAGATGTCGTAAGCTCCTCCAAAAGTCCCGTCCCGTTTCGTCAAAAATCTGCAAATGGTCAAAGTTACCAAATGAGATCCTTAGGCTCAAAAATGCCTTTAACTCCATAATTGCCTACCGAAATTTCGGCAGCATTTCCCCTATAAATCTAACATCCCCGAGGCATAACTCGGCTCAAATTAACCAATCACAACAGCCCACACATCAACAACCAAACCAAACAACAATCAAACCATTCCAGCTTTAAAGTTCTACATGATTTCTAAAGTTGGCAACTTCCATTCAAACTTTCAAAATTCCAATTCTATATCTACAAAATTGTATGCATTCCCACATTCAAACTTATATAATCCCATTCTAATTACAAACCATGCCATACACGAAATTGCATAAAAATCCATTATTTTCCCAAATTCTTCAAAACATCTAAAATGCACTACGAACATTCTAACTCCCGTCGTTTCATTCCGAATTCATCAACATCGATATAGATTCATATCTAAAGTCTATAACACCCAAGATATACATTGATATACATAAAGATACCGAAGGTATACACTTTCCGATAATATTCAAAATCATTTTTTCAACGCCAATCTCATTCACCAATTAATCGTTTACGATATAAGGGCCACAACAACACATTCTACCAACTTAAACAAGATCAATTCAAACCAATTTCCCTCTCTATGGCTCACGGCCATACACACTACACACACACACCCACACGATTCCATTTATGTCCAAATTACGGGATTCTCGTCTACTTCCAATCCTTAACACATTCATAGCAATTCTACAACATTAGAGGGGCAAGATTCTTACCTTTTACTAACTTTCCGACTTGTCGCAAACGGAATCCTTGTGCCAAACCAATTATACCACGTCGGAGAGCGTCTTGAGTACTTCTTAATTATGTGGAAGCCAAGATTTTTGGATCACATACAAGCTTGGAATCTTTTCTTTCTTTCCTCCTTTGCACTCGGCCGAAACCCCTTTTTGTGGTGAGTTCTTGATTTTTATTTTTTTTGATCTAGAATTTGTTAAGTCCTCCTAGTATATATCCACAATATTGATCATGTGCATAGCACATGATCATTAAACAAGGGGCTTGGGCCATGAATATGGCCGGCCACCCCAAGTCCTTTGGGCCTAACTTTGTGTCATTTTTTTTTTCCTTGGCCCAATTCCTAAAATGCCCCGTTTTGTAATTCCCGAAACTAATTTCCGAAGTTCCAAGTTTGTCCTCGGACTTCCCCGAGGTCTTAGCATTAAAGATTCCATAACCAACATAATCATATTCACAAAAATTAATTTATGTCCTTCTAACACCCGAGTCACCATTATTTCCCGATTTGCAATTATGCAAAAACGTGGGACATAACATTCTCCCCCCCTTAAGAACATTCGTCCCCGAATGTTAAACAAATCTTATGAAGGCTCACAAACATAACGGGAAAACCATTTTATATATAAATAGCACACATGGTACATCCGTTCATTGGTACAGCAAATACAAGAGTTTAGATTACAGGAGGCGTAGGAAATAAATGGGGAAATCTCTTCTTCATCTCGTCCTCCGCCTCCCAAGTCATCTCTTCCCGGTTGTTATTGCGCCATAGAACCTTGACCGAAGGCACCTCCTTAGTGCGCAATCTCCTCACCTGACGATCCAGAATAGATACCGGCTGCTCATCATAAGATAGCTGCTCTGTCACCTGAAGATCATCTACTGGGAATATCCTGGAAGGGTCACCAATACATTTCCGCAGCATAGATACATGAAACACCGGGTGCACGGACTCCAAATCGGATGGCAAGTCTAGCTCGTAGGCGACTGCGCCTATCCTCCGAACAATCTGGTATGGCCCGATGTACCGCTGGCTCAGCTTGCCCTTCCTGCCAAATCTCATAACGCCCTTCATAGGCGACACCTTCAGGAATACCCAGTCGACGCCGTTTATCAGCATAAGCTTTCTGTCGACTCTGAGCGGCTAACAGTCGATCCCGAATAAGCTTTACCTTATCTACAGCCTCCTGGATCACATCTGGCCCAATCAACTTAGTCTCGCCCACGTCAAACCAGCCAATAGGAGATCTGCACCTTCTGCCATAAAGGGCCTCATACGGGGCCATCTGAATGCTGGAGTGATAACTGTTATTGTAGGCAAACTCTATAAGCGGCAAATGATCATCCCAGCTGCCCCTGAAGGCAATAACACAGGCCCGTAACATATCCTCGAGCGTCTGAATAGTGCGCTCGGCCTGCCCGTCGGTCTGAGGGTGGAAAGCTGTACTGAGGGTCACCTGGGTCCCTAATCCCTCCTGGAACGACCTCCAGAAATTAGCTGTGAACTGAGCACCTCGGTCGGTAATAATAGATACAGGGACCCCGTGAAGTCTGACTATCTCTCTGATATATAATCTGGCATAGTCCTCAGCCGAATATGTAGTCCGGACCGGAAGGAAATGGGCTGATTTCGTCAGCCTGTCAACAACAACCCAGATAGAGTCGTACCTGCGTGGAGTGCGCGGTAATCCAACGACAAAATCCATATTAATCATCTCCCATTTCCAGGCTGGAATTTCCATCTCCTGTAATAATCCACCGGGCTTCTGATGCTCGATCTTAACTTGCTGGCAGTTCGGGCACTGACTAACAAACTCAGCAATATCTTTCTTCATGCCGTCCCACCAATACAAACACCTGAGGTCCCGATACATTTTAGTGGAACCAGGATGAACAGAATACCGTGCATTATGGGCATCGCCCATAATCTGCCGCCGTAAGCCCGCAACATCCGGTACACAGAATCTGCCGTCATATAATAATACTCCGTCAGGCGAGATCTCAAACTGAGTCTTTGCTTTATTAAGGGCCACATCTCTGTACTGAATCAAAAGAGGATCCTCAAACTGGCGCTGCTTTACCTCCTGAATAATAGATGACTCAGCAACTGGACGAACAGAAATCCCAGAATCTCCAGAATCCACCAAACGAACTCCGAGGCTGGCCAGCTGATGAATATCACGAACCAAATCTCTCTTATCAGATGGAACATCAGCCAGACTGCCCACGGACTTGCGGCTAAGCGCATCAGCTACCACATTGGCTTTCCCCGGATGGTACAAAATATCAACGTCGTAATCCTTTAGTAACTCAAGCCATCTCCGCTGCCGCAAATTTAGTTCCTTCTGTCTGAAAATATACTGAAGGCTCTTATGATCCGTATAGATATCCACATGGACCCCATATAAATAATGCCGCCAAATCTTCAAAGCATGAATCACCGCGGCCAACTCAAGATCATGAGTGGGATAGTTCTTCTCGTGCGGTCTGAGCTGCCGGGAAGCATAGGCTATAACTCGACCGTGCTGCATCAATACACATCCTATCCCAATACCAGAGGCGTCACAATATACGACATACCCATCAGACCCCTCTGGAAGAGCCAGAACTGGCGCTGAAATCAATCTCTCCTTCAGCATCTGAAAGCTGCGCTCGCAGGCATCTGACCACTGGAATTTTGCTGCTTTCTGGGTAAGCCTCGTCAGTGGTGCTGAAATAGAAGAGAAATCCTCCACGAACCTGCGGTAATACCCAGCCAATCCAAGAAAACTACGCACCTCTGTCGGTGTAGTAGGCCTGGGCCAATTCTGCACAGCCTCAATCTTCTGCGTGTCAACCCGAATACCATCTGCGCCGACAATATGGCCCAAGAATGCCACAGAAGTCAACCAGAACTCACACTTAGAGAATTTAGCATATAACTTCTGCTGACGGAGGATGCCAAGTACCGTCCTCAAATGATCTGAATGCTCCTCGACTGATCGCGAGTAAATCAGAATATCGTCAATAAACACAATAACAAACATATCCAGGAAAGGCCGAAATACCCGGTTCATCAGATCCATAAATACTGCTGGAGCATTAGTCAGCCCGAAAGACATAACTCTGAACTCATAATGCCCGTACCGAGTCCTGAAAGCAGTCTTCGGGATATCTGACTCCCGTACTCGCACCTGATGATAACCAGAACGCAGATCTATCTTTGAAAAGTGTCTAGCACCCTGCAGCTGGTCAAACAAGTCATCAATCCGGGGGAGGGGATATTTATTCTTAACCGTCACCTTATTCAGCTGCCGGTAGTCGATACACATCCGCAATGACCCGTCTTTCTTTCTGACAAACAATACCGGCGCCCCCCAGGGTGATGTACTGGGCCTGATAAAACCCTTATCCAGCAAATCTTTCAGCTGCTCCTTCAACTCCTTCAACTCAGCTGGTGCCATCCTGTACGGAGGAATAGATATAGGCTGTGTATCCGGCATCAACTCAATAGAAAAATCAATCTCCCGCTCAGGCGGAAGGCCAGGAAGCTCGTCCGGAAAAACATCTGGAAACTCGCTGACGACCGGAACAGACTGAAGGGTAGGTACCTCCGCGGCAGTATCATGCACACGAACCAAATGATAGATATAACCCTTCTGGATCATCTTCTTAGCCTTGAGGTATGAAATAAACTTACCCCTCGGCGATGCTGTAGATCCGAACCACTCTATGACTGGTTCTCCTGGAAACTGAAAACAGACTACCTTTTTCTGGCAGTCGACATTGGCATAACAGGAAGACAACCAGTCCATGCCCATAATGACGTCAAACTCAAGCATGTCTAACTCTATCAAATCAGCCTTAGTGCTACGATCATAAATGGTCACAGAACAATCCTTATAAATCTACCTCGCTATAATAAAATCCCCAACTGGCGTAGCTACCTCAAACGGTTCTATAGGCTCAGACACTATCCCAATCTTACTAGCAACGAGCGGGGAAATATACGATAAAGTAGAACCAGGGTCAATCAATGCATATACAGATCTGGAGAAAACCAGCAATGTACCTGTGACGACGTTTGGCGAAGCCTCCTGATCCTGGCGGCTGGCCAAAGCATATATGCGGTTCGAGGGACCGCTAGAACCTGAAGTGCCATCGCGGCATCGACCGCGTCCTGCCGGTGCTGAAGTACCTCGCCCTCCAGGGCGTGCAACTGATGGAGCAGAAGAAGAACCGGCGGCTGACCCTGTCTGCTGAGCAGCACTACCAGAACCGCTAGCCAATGGACAATCTCTCATAAAGTGGCCCTGACCACCACACGAAAAGCAAGCTCCAGTCACTCGGTAACACTCCCCGGGATGAGACTTTCCGCAATGAGGACAACGGGGCCTGGGTGGTCTGGCCTGGCTGGGACCCCTGGGTACCTGTGAACCTGCCACTCTGGAGCTCTGACCGGCCCCAGACGGTCCTGTACTATCGAATCTCCGGCTACCTGACTGAGTACCCCGGCCGGAAGGAGGAAAATATCTGTCAGACTGCTGCTGCTGCTGAGGCTGTCCGCCTCGAGAATCCCCTGAATAACCCACGGATCTAGCCCTCTTGGGCGGCCTCCTGTCTCGATCTCTGCCAGCAGGATCAGATCTGCGACGGTCCTCCATACCCATCGCATAGGCCTGAAGCCGGGAAATGTCCATGTCTGCCTGCAATGACACTGCCATACAACTATCAACCAAATACCGGTCCAATCCCATAACATATCTGTGCATCCGGTCGGACATATCTGCTACCACGGCCGGTGCATATCGGGCCAGAGAATCAAACTCAAGGTTATACTCGCGAACACTCCGACCCCTCTGCTGCAGACGTAAGAATCGATCAGCCCGTGCCCGCCGTAACTCTGGTGGCAAAAAGTGGCGGGTGAATGCTGTCACAAACTGATCCCAAGTGGCTGGAGGGGCACCCTCTCCTCTAGACAGCTCCCAAGTCTCGTACCAGTGGGTGGCCACATCTCGAAGCCGGTGCGAAGCCAGCTGAACTGACTCAGTCTCTGAAGCCCTGACCAAGTCTAGCGAGCGTCGCATCCCCCGAATAAAGTCGTGGGGGTCCTCGTCGGGCTTAGACCCGAAGAACTCTGGAGGGCCACATAGCAGAAACTCCCGAACTCGCAGGCTGTCCCGCCTGTCATCGTCATCATCATCCCTCCGCCCGCGTCTGCGAGCCTGCCCTGCTACCAGTGTAGTCAGCAACTGCACAGCCTCTCTCAGGGTCCGATCCTCCGCCCCTGGCTGAGGAGCTGGAGTCTCAGGTGCGGGTACACGGACCTCTGGAGCTGCCGATGGTCCTGCTCCAGGCTGTACTAGTGGGGGTGTAGCAGACCCCTCAGACTGTGGCACATCCTCAGGCAAATCATAAACACGAGCCCGGGTAGCTCGCTGTGCCTGGCTAGTCTCCCCAATCCTCGCCTTGCCCTTCTGGGCTGCCGTTGCCTTCTTCGGAGGCATCACTGCAAACACGAAGGCGAGTCAGATCAAAATCATCCTAATAGCACAGCTCTATCGCACGATCTAAGATTTCAAAGAAAGTAACATCCTAAATGCCCTGTAGCTTCCCGCTTATAGACGTGGTGCACAACACATCGATAAACAAGACTCTACGAGACACGGCCTGTAGACATTCCGAGGACAAACCGCTCTGATACCACTATTGTCACGACCCAGCCCCGTGGGCCGCGACTGGCACCCTACCTGGGTACCCAGACCAAATCGCATATTCATTTCCGAGTCTAAACTTATTTCAGAATTTTTTTTCAAAAGTTATATCAAACATAATTTATATCGAAAATCTGTCTTAAGCGGTCATATCAAATCAAACTCAAACAAAGCGGCGGAATAGACATCGCCGGTCAAAATACAAATATATACAAAAGGGCCATTTGGGGCCATCATATCAAACGGACCGCTTTAGGACCCGACAGCAAAATCAGACAACATACACATAGGACCCTCGCCCCACATATATGACTACAGGCCTCTACGAACTCAAAACAAAACATATGGCGAGACAGGGCCCCGCCGTACCCAAATAGTCCGATATACCAAATATATACAAAGCAAAAGAGTCTGTACCAAAAGTGGACTCCGGATCGGATAAGAGTACTCCGGAATAGCAAGAAGTGAAGCCTACTGCGGAGGATCACCGATGTCTGCACCTGCGGGCATAAAACGCAGCCCCCGAAGAAAGGGGGTCAGTACGAAATATGTACTGAGTATGTAAAGCACGGAGTACAGAATTATAGATCAAAACCGAAAGCAAATCAAATGTCAAAGTGGGGTACAAACTGGTATGTCAAAATCTGTATCGAAATAATATACATGTATTTTATGCAAACAAAATCATGCAAACGCTTAAGAACGTGGTCGCCACTCCGACGCTGGCGCCACACACAGCATAACACCAGAAGGTTTCAAATCTCCGTACATCCCCGAACATAATCATAATCATCGGTGAGCGTATCGCATCCCGAGCCATATCACAGCATAACTCCAAACGGAACCGGGCCCTATGGCGAAGCCTCGGGAACCGTAACACAGCATACGGCCGAATTATCATAAGGCGCACGAATCAAAACCGGCCCGGGAACCGGTGAACGAAGTCATAATAAGGCACGAGCGGAGTCGTGAGCAAACAAATGCAAATCGTCTTTCAAAATAGTGTTTCAAAACAAGGTAAACTCATAAATCATATCATATTACAAAATAGTCGAATACTTAGTCGACATAAAATTTCATTTCGCAAAACGTTTCCAAAATGGTCCATATAATTCAAAACATAGGTTAGCGTATCGAATTGTCCAAACCTACCCCGTAGGAAGATGTCTCAAGGATCCGAAGTAATATTTACAACTTTATTATCAAAGATGGCCCGAAGGGCAAATCGGGCATTTTGGGGTAGCGGACCCACCTCGAGTCGAAGTGAGGTGGCGAGCATATTTTTACGAGCATTTATATGCCAAGGGTCATACATAATCATTTCTAGGTTATCCGACCACATTTCGATAGGTTTCGGACGAATAGTGGCATTCTAGCCAAAAGGGAGCCTTTAGGCTTCAATCGAATTGAATGAATAGTAACTTTTCTGTGGATCGGGTTTCGAGGAGCAGAAATGCTCCGGAAGGTCTCATATTCAACTAACACCCTAAGATATGCCAAATAAAGAATTGGGAAGCTTCACATACCTCACAGATGTCGTAAGCTCCTCCAAAAGTCCCGTCCCGTTTCGTCAAAAATCTGCAAATGGTCAAAGTTACCAAATGAGATCCTTAGGCTCAAAAATGCCTTTAACTCCATAATTGCCTACCGAAATTTCGGCAGCATTTCCCCTATAAATCTAACATCCCCGAGGCATAACTCGGCTCAAATTAACCAATCACAACAGCCCACACATCAACAACCAAACCAAACAACAATCAAACCATTCCAGCTTTAAAGTTCTACATGATTTCTAAAGTTGGCAACTTCCATTCAAACTTTCAAAATTCCAATTCTATATCTACAAAATTGTATGCATTCCCACATTCAAACTTATATAATCCAATTCTAATTACAAACCATGCCATACACGAAATTGCATAAAAATCCATTATTTTCCCAAATTCTTCAAAACATCTAAAATGCACTACGAACATTCTAACTCCCGTCGTTTCATTCCGAATTCATCAACATCGATATAGATTCATATCTAAAGTCTATAACACCCAAGATATACATTGATATACATAAAGATACCGAAGGTATACACTTTCCGATAATATTCAAAATCATTTTTTCAACGCCAATCTCATTCACCAATTAATCGTTTACGATATAAGGGCCACAACAACACATTCTACCAACTTAAACAAGATCAATTCAAACCAATTTCCCTCTCTATGGCTCACGGCCATACACACTACACACACACACCCACACGATTCCATTTATGTCCAAATTACGGGATTCTCGTCTACTTCCAATCCTTAACACATTCATAGCAATTCTACAACATTAGAGGGGCAAGATTCTTACCTTTTACTAACTTTCCGACTTGTCGCAAACGGAATCCTTGTGCCAAACCAATTATACCACGTCGGAGAGCGTCTTGAGTACTTCTTAATTATGTGGAAGCCAAGATTTTTGGATCACATACAAGCTTGGAATCTTTTCTTTCTTTCCTCCTTTGCACTCGGCCGAAACCCCTTTTTGTGGTGAGTTCTTGATTTTTATTTTTTTTGATCTAGAATTTGTTAAGTCCTCCTAGTATATATCCACAATATTGATCATGTGCATAGCACATGATCATTAAACAAGGGGCTTGGGCCATGAATATGGCCGGCCACCCCAAGTCCTTTGGGCCTAACTTTGTGTCATTTTTTTTTTCCTTGGCCCAATTCCTAAAATGCCCCGTTTTGTAATTCCCGAAACTAATTTCCGAAGTTCCAAGTTTGTCCTCGGACTTCCCCGAGGTCTTAGCATTAAAGATTCCATAACCAACATAATCATATTCACAAAAATTAATTTATGTCCTTCTAACACCCGAGTCACCATTATTTCCCGATTTGCAATTATGCAAAAACGTGGGACATAACAGTAAGTTTCATGACCATTTCATGTTGTTTAAGGTATTGGAAGGTTAAGATACCCGAATTGTAGAAAAGCATAGAAAATAGGTCATAAATGTGTGAATAGTGCCATGAGTGAATGGTAGTTGAATTGAATCATGAATGTTGGTGTGTTGTGAGTATGAATGCGTTATAAACGACATGTAGACCATGAGATAAGTGTGATACATGAGAAAATACGATAGCGAACCCAAAACCATAAATGTGGTAAAAATGAAGAGAAATGGTGGATCATGGTCATTGTATATGAATGATGATTGTTGATTGCTATATTGTAGTTGTTGTTGTGGGTGTTGGGAGTTGATATGGAATATGTGAAAAGTAGAATAAATAAAGGAAGTGCTGCCCAATTGTCTCTAGAAATAGTCGTGCATTCTTATAGTTGATTAACTAACGTTAGTACGAATCCTCTTTTGAAGGTAGAAACGTGACATTGAAGGAGAATAAGCGAACGCTAGATTGATTAAACGAGAAAGGTATGTGAGGCTTAACTCTTCTTTCAAAAGGCATGAATCCTTCAAGTTTTCCATAATCCTTCTATAAGATGAAGCTTATGAGTCCTTCTATATATTGAATCACCTATAAGCATGAGAATATTGACAATGACCTAGAGTATAGAGATTCAAGAAATTGTGGCACGATGTTCCTACAATGCTAATGATGTTATTATTGTTACCACTCGCCTTATGCCTTATTTCCTTCAAGGCGAGGCATGATACCCATGAAATGTCCATAATACAATCGAGGGTTCACTACCTTACGTCACCCCGACATAGTGCGGTTGCCTTAAAGCCTAATGTATGCTCCTAACGCTAATGTATGCTATGACAATAAGATGATAAATAATGCTAACTTGTAATACGACTATGGGATGCATGGAATACCAAGAAATGATAACACGATGCTACCGTATGAGATGTGTAAGAGTGATGTGTTATGATTGATTTTGTGATGATATAATTCCACCGCGCCACGATGGCCGGGCATGTCACCGCTAAGGCGGGCTGCATATGATTCCACCGTGCCTAGATGTCCGGGCATGTCACCGCTAAGGCGGTTTGTGATGTTACACCGAGCCTAGAGGGCCGGGCATGATCACCACTAGTGGGCGGCATATGATGGTTACCCGGACGCGGGTTAACGATGAGGACTATGATGAGATGATTTATATGATGTGACGACATGTATACTATGATTATGTAAAATGTGATATATGTAAGTAATGCGATTGCCTATGACACTTGTGCAGGTTATACCTTTGCCTCTCGACTCATGATCTGCCAAAGGGAAAAGCTACAGCCGCTTAGAAGGGCAAGACTACGACAAAGAGGTGCGTAGAAAGAGAGCCCCCAATGAATATGGAAGAGGGTGAATCACACAACGAGGCCTTGTCTAATACTTCTTCTACCCCGCCTAATGTGGAAGAGCAAGCTCCAATTCCTCAGCCGGCTGCTTCGGGTCAACAAATGACTGAGGCCATCCAGTTGTTGACACAATTGGTTGCCGCACTGGCATAGTGACAAAATGTGGGTTCAAGTGACCGGGCAGCAAGTACCAAGTCCCGTGATTTTATGAGCCTAAATCCTCCGGAGTTCTTCGGGTCAAAGCCGGAGGAAGACCCACAAAGTTTCATTGATGAAATGTTGAGGACATTGAAGATTGTCCATGCTTCCGAGACCGAATCCGTGGAGTTGGCGTGTTATAGACTCCGGGATGTGGCGGTGTTATTCTTCACTATTTGCCACCCCAGGTCCGCCGAGCTAGAGCGGATAGATTTCTGAATTTGAGGCAAGGAAATATGAGTGCCCAGGAGTATAGCATGCAATTTCACTCTTTGGCTAGATGTGCTCCGACTATGGTGGCCGACATGGGAGACCGGGTACATAGGTTTATGAGTGGCCTAGGGACACATCTTTTCAGAGATTGTCTGACCGCTTCCTTGCAAGACGAGATGGATATTTCCCGAATACAGGCCCATGCTCAGAATTTGGAGGGGCGACAAAAACAACAACGGGGTGATCGCGACAGTGATAGAAGACAAGGCAAAAGGGCTAGATCTATGGGTACAGGTAGTGACTATAGAGACGGATCGAGGCAGATTTATTCCCGACATTCAGGCCAGTCAGCGACTAGCGCACCTCCCAGATTTCCAGATAGAAGATATGACCACTCCTTTCGCTTGGGACAGGGTCAGAGTTCGAGGGCTTCAGGTTCCCGATTTGAGGGTGATTATAGTCAGGGGAGACCCCGAGTTCCACGATGTAGTCGGTGCCGCAAATTACACTCAAGGCCATGTCGTCAGGACACTGATGCTTGCTATATTTGTGGGCAGCCCGAACATTTGATGCGCGATTGTCCCTCGCGATATGGCAGAGGTGGGGTTCAGCCCACAGGCTCAGCAACAGGTTCCTCATCAGCACGCTCAGCGGGGCAGACTCCCCAGACGACAGCAGGCCTAGGTAGAGGCCGAGGGGCAGCATCTACTTCAGGTGCCACTCATCCCCGTGTATATGCTTTAGCCGGACGGCAGGATCTCGAGTCTTCCCCGGATGTGGTTACAAGTATATTGTCTATACTCTCCCGTGATGTGTATGCATTGATAGATCCGGGTTCTACATTCTCTTATATTACTCCATTGTTTCTGGTTGTATTGGGGTGAAACCCGAGTCAATTAAACCCTTTGAGGTGCTTACTCCAGTTGGTGATCCCGTGATAGCAAGACGAGTGTACGAGAATTGTGTCATTGTGATATGTGATCGACAGACCAAGGCTGATTTGATTGAGCTGGAAATGGTAGATTTCGATGTAATCATGGGTATGGATTAGTTGGCTTCATGTTATGCAAATGTTGATTGCCGCACAAAAGTGGTTCGATTTCAATTTCTGGGAGAGCCCATGCTGGAATGGAAGGGTAATACAGCATCTCCAAAGGGCAGGTTTATTTCCTACCTCACGGCAAGGAAGATGATATCCAAGGGTTGTATCTATCACCTAGTTCGGGTTCACGACACCGAGGCAGAGGCGTCGACATTCCAGTCAATTCCGGTAGTGAATGAATTCCCAGATGTGTTTCCAGACGAACTTCCAGGACTTCCTCCAGAAAGAGAGATTGACTTCGCCATGGATGTGTTGCTGGATACCAAGCCTATTTCCATTCCTCCTTATCTAATGGCCCCGGCGGAATTAAAAGAGCTAAAGGCGCAGTTGAGAGACTTGCTCGAGAAGGGATTCATTAGACCCAGTTCATCACCGTGGGGAGCACCGGTCTTGTTTGTGAGAAAGAAAGATGGTTCCCTACAAATGTGCATCGACTATAGGCAATTGAACAAGGTGACGATAAAGAACAAATATCCTCTCCCAAGAATTGATGACTTATTCGACCAGTTGCAAAGTGCCAAGTGATTTTCCAAAATAGATTTTAGGTCGGGTTACCATCAAGTGAGAGTTGGAGAAGCAGATATTCCTAAAACAGCCTTCAGAACGAGATATGGCCACTAGGAATTTCAAGTGATGTCGTTCGGGTTGACTAATGCTCCGGCTGTGTTTATGAATTTGATGAACAACGTATTCCGGCCTCTCTTGGATCTATTTGTGATAGTATTTATTGATGATATTCTGGTGTATTCTCGCACGGAATCGGAACATGCAGATCATCTGAGAATTGTTCTTGGTATTCTTCGAGCCCGAGAATTGTATGCAAAATTTTCAAAGTGTGAGTTCTGGATGAATTCTGTGACATTCCTGGGCCATGTCATTTCAAATGATGGTATTTGAGTCGACACCCAGAAAATTGAAGCTGTGAAGACTTGGCCAAGGCCTACGACGCCCATAGAAGTTCGTAGTTTTCTGGGTTTGGCAGGTTATTATCGAAGGTTCGTAGAGGGCTTTTCGTCTATTTGAGCCCCATTGACGAAGCTAACCCAGAAGTCAGCAAAGTTTCAATGGGATGATGCCTGTGAGCGTAGTTTACAAGAGTTAAAAAATAGATTGACCTCAGCCCGGATCTAACACTTCCAGAAGGGCCAGATGGCTATGTTGTGTATTGTGACGCTTCCGGTGTCGGATTGGGATGTGTATTGATGCAGCATGGTAAGGTTATTGCATATACTTCGAGACAATTACAAAAACATGAGAAGAATTATCCATCTCATGATCTCGAACTAGCTGCGGTCATTCATGCCTTATAAATGTGGAGACATTATTTGTACGGTGTGCACGTTGATATTTATACAGATCACAAAAGTCTTCAGTACATCTTTAAGCAAAAAGAGTTGAACCTGCGACAGAGGCGGTGGTTAGAATTATTAAAAGATTATGATGTTAACATTTTATACCACCCCCGGGAAGGCGAATGTAGTAGCCGATGCACTTAGCCTCCGATCAATGGGCTGTTTATGTGAAGTCCCTCCGGAAAGGAAAGAGATGGTTCAAGAACTTCATCGATTGGCTAATCTTGGAGTGTGTGTAATTGATTTGGGCGATGCCGGGATTAGTATAAATTATTCCACAATTTCGTCCTTGGATATGGAAGTGAAAGAACGGCAGTGCGAAGATCCGTAGTTATGTCGTTATAGAGACACATCCATGGGAAAGAAAAGTCTCCGTTTGAATTTTCCATGGATGGAGTTCATAGGCACCGAGGCAAGTTATGTGTGCCGAATGTGGCAGTAATGCGTCGACGAATTTTAGAAGAAGCACATTGCTCTCGATATTCTGTTCACCCAGGTGCTACCAAAATGTATCATGATCTCAAGATGATGTACTGGTGGGATGGCATGAAGAGAGACATAGCAGGATTCGTAGCACAATGTCCAAATTGCCAACAGGTAAAAGTTGAACACCAGAAGCCGGGAGGATTGTTGCAAGCAATGGAAATCCCTACTTGGAAATGGGAAGTGATCAACATGGATTTCATCGTGGGATTACCCCGTTCCCGTGGCAGGTATTACTCTATATGGGTGATCATGGTTAGGATGACGAAAGTAGCCCATTTTCTTCCAGTCAGGACCACGTACTCAGCAGAAGACTATGCAAGGTTGTATCTCAAAGAAATTGTGCCACTCCATGGAATCCCATTATCTATTATTACAGATAGAGGAGCACAGTTTACAGCTAAGTTCTGGAAGTCTTTTAAAAAAGGTTTGGGTACGCAAGTGAATTTTAGCACGACATTTCATCCGCAAACCGATGGGCAAGCCGAGCGCACTATTCAGAGCTTGGAAGATATGCTACGAGCATGTGTGCTGGATTTCGGTGGTAGTTGGGATGATCATTTGCCACTAATTGAGTTTGCATATAACAACAACTATCATTCTAGTATACAAATGGCCCTATATGAAGCTTTATATGGAAGGAAATGCAGATCTCCAATCGGATGGTTCGAAATAGGAGAAGCACAATTAGTGGGCCCTGAATTGATCCAACAAGCGATAGAAAAAGTCCAGGTGATCCAAGATCGGTTGTTGACAGCCCAAATTCGCCAAAAATTCTATGCGGACAACCGCCGACGAGACTTGGAATTTCAAATTAATGATTGGGTATTTTTGAAAGTGTCACCCATGAAAGGGGTGATGAGATTTGGTAAGAAAGGGAAGCTAAGTCCCAGATACATTGGACCCTACAAAATCATCTGCAAGGTGGGCCAGGTCTATGAATTGGATTTGCCTTCGGAGCTTGAATCAGTCCATCCAGTCTTTCATGTTACGATGCTCCGCAAGTGTGTTGGAGATCCCACAAAGATTGTCCCGATAGATGATGTGCAAGTAACGGAAAGGCTAACCTATGAAGAGGTGCCTATTGCCATCCTAGATAGGCAAGTGCAAAAGCTTCTAAATAAAGAAGTAGCTTCAGTCAAAGTATTGTGGCGAAACAACAATCGGGAAGAAATGACTTGGGAAACGGAAGAGAATATGGAGTCCAAGTACCTACACTTATTGCAACACCCAGGAGAGATCCAAGATAAAACACCAACAATATAAGGTATGTATCCTTTATCTTTATGCTTTTGGTCGTGTGTGGCCATAGATATATCGATGTTGTGATGTAGCCCTGTGAGGCAGTGATGTGATATTATGGGTTGTTAAGGCAGGATGGTAGTACCATATTATAAAGGAAACTTTGGTGAAATTTTTCTAGAATCCCCGATGATCTGACATTTAGGACGAATGTTTCCAAAAGGGGGGAAGAATGTGACACCTCGGAAAATTTTCCGTGAGCATACAATGAATAGACCAACGAAGAGTATGAGTGTACGATGTTTTACTAAGAAGGGAATGACTACCAATGAGTTTTGAAAACGTGAAGGTTGCAGATTTGCATTGTGACCCAGTGGTCGTAAAACACAATACGACACGTAAAGTGATTTATAGACCGTAAAGTGCCATCGTCCTCCAACTATCAAAACTTCAACTTTCTGTCAAATGTTGAAATGGTTAAATACGACTCAGAATACGGATCGTAAATCGAAATACTGCCCGTAAACTGCGACCGTAAACCACCATGGCCTACAGCAAACCTTTCTGTTTCTGATATGCTTAAATACGGTCGTGGAGGATGGACCGTAAACCATAATACGGCCCGTAAACTGGGTTTACGGCCACTGTGCATCCCGACTATTGTTCACAAAAATCAGATTTTTAAGTTAAGTATAAGGGACCCTAAGCTCATTTCATTTCATTTCTCATCTTCACAATTCAAGAATTCTCTAGAATACTCCAAAACACTTCATCCACAAGAATTCAAGAGAATCAAGGGAAAATCAAGATCAACAACGCCAAATTCATGAAAACGAGAGTGTGATACCTAGCTCAAGTTCATCTTCCTCAAAGAAAACCAAAAGAGGTGAAGTAGGGTTTTGGTGCTAAAGTAGAGAATCCACTCAAGGCTTGTTCCACCATCATCCAAGGTAAGTTTCATGACCATTTCATGTTGTTTAAGGTATTGGAAGGTTAAGATACCCGAATTGTAGAAAAGCATAGAAAATAGGTCATAAATGAGTGAATAGTGCCATGAGTGTATGGTAGTTGAATTGAATCATGAATGTTAGTGTGTTGTGAGTATGAATGCGTTATAAATGACATGTAGACCATGAGATAAGTGTGATACATGAGAAAATACGATAGCGAAGCCAAAACCATAAAGGTGGTAAAAATGAAGAGAAATGGTGGATCATGGTCATTGTATATGAATGATAATTGTTGATTGCTATATTGTAGTTGTTGTTGTGGGTGTTGGGAGTTGATATGGAATATGGGAAAAGTAGTATAAACAAAGGAAGTGCTGCCCAATTGTCTCTAGAAATAGTAGTGCATTTTTATAGTTGATTAACTAACGTTAGTACAAATCCTCTTTTGAAGGTAGAAACGTGACAATGAAGTAGAATAAGCGAACGCTAGATTGCTTAAATGAGAAAGGTATGTGAGGCTTAAATCTTCTTTCAAAAGGCATGAATCCTTCAAGTTTTCCATAATCCTTCTATAAGATGAAGCTTATGAGTCCTTCTATATATCGAATCACCTATAAGCATGATAATAATGACAATGAGCTAGAGTATACAAATTCAAGAAATTGTGGCACAATGTTCCTACAATGCTAATGATGTTATTACTGTTACCACTCACCTTATGCCTTATTTCCTTCAAGGCGAGGTATGATACCCATGAAATGTCCATAATACAATCGGGGGTTCACGACCTTACGTCACCCCGACATAGTGCGGTTGCCTTAAAGCCTAATGTATGCTCCTAACGCTAATGTATGCTATGACAATAAGATGATAAATAATGCTAACTTGTAATACGACTATGGGATGCATGGAATACCAAGAAATGATAACATGATGCTATGGTATGAGATGTGTAAGAGTGATGTGATATGATTGATTTTGTGATGATATAATTCCACCGCGCCACGATGGCCGGGCATGTCACCGCTAAGGCGGGCTGCATATGATTACATCGTGCCTAGATGGTCGAGCATGTCACCGCTAAGGCGGGCTGTGATGTTACACCGAGCCTAGAGGGCCGGGCATGATCACCACCAGTGGGCGGCATATGATGGTTACCCGGACGTGGGTTAACGCCGAGGACTATGATGAGATGATTTATATGATGTGATGACATGTATACTATGATTATGTAAAATGTGATATATGTAAGTAATGCGATTGCCTATGACACTTGTGCAGCTTATACCTTTGCCTCTCGACTCATGATCTTCCTATTATGTTTGTTTATTTCATTCCTGTCTTACATACTCAGTACAATACTCGTACTGACGTCCGTTTTCTTTGGACGCTGTGTTCATTCCCATAGGTAGACAGGGAGGAGATCTTGCTCCAGATTCTTAGAGGCTGTTAGCTGACTGAAAGCACTCCATTGTCCTGGAGGTGCCTATGATAATTCTTTTGGGTACAATTGTAAATGTGATCTCATAGAGGCTCGTAGATACTCAAGTGTGGGTCATGTGGTCTCATGGCGTGGTCATTGTGTAAATATATACATATGTATTATTTTGCTAGCCTCAGGGCTTATGTGTATAAAAACATTATGATCCTAAAGGGAACGGGTTTTCTTATAAATCGAGCATGAATCCGATAAATGATTGTTAAATAAGCCTAAGGAGTACTAGTACGAGTGGTGCTCGGCGGTTAGCCCCGGGTACCCGTCGCGGACCCTACTCAGGTCGTGACACCTGGGTCTTAGATCCACTCGGGGGACCTTATTAGCAACCTCACTGTCGGAGGTTGATCTCTTCATCTTTCGTCAGTCTGCACTTACCTACAGGAAAAAAGGGTCAGAAACGATCTCTCCTAGACTTTGGCTCTATCGCACGATCTATGATAGAAAGAAAGGTCAATGATTCCTAAATGCCCCGCAGCTTCCTATTTATAAGCGTGGCTGGCTTCACACCCTTAAACAGGACTCTACCGGACACAGTCTGTAGACAATCCCTAGGACGAACTTCTCTGATACCACATTCGTTACGACCCAAACCAATGGGCCATGACTAGTGCTCGAGCTGGACACTCGTATACAACCCTGCTAGATATAATCAGACTGAAACTAAGGACAATATGGCGATGTGTAAAATCATGTTGTAGACTCATAATGTCATATATCAGAATGAAATTGTCTCCTGAGAAGTCACAGCTAACCAAAACACAACAAAATATGCAAGCCGACAAGGCTGCCACTATACATGGGAATATCCAAAATGAACTGCATCTGTATAGCTGACCAAAACATATATATAACCCACACATGTCCACAAACCACTAAGAGTATAACAGTTAAATATGGCAGTACAGGGCCCGCCGTACCACTGAATATGCGTAAGTCTATATCAAAAGGGTCTGTACCAAAATGACTCAAGCTCTGGAACAATGGAGCTCTCCAAGCAGCAGAGCAGAAGTCATAGGCTGGAGGATCACCAAACTGAGTATCTGTACCTACGGGCATGAAACGTAGCCCTCGAAGAAAGGGGGTCAGTACGGAAGATGTACTGAATATGTAAAGCATGAAGTATAGTAATGAAGATCATGACTGAGTGACAAGATGACAGGAAATAAGTATGATAATCAAGGAATACCAATGCCTTTGTACCTTATGAGATGAGTCATATATATATATATATATATATATATATATATATATATATATATATATATATATATATATTCTATATACCGTACCCAGTCCATTATGGGACTCGGTGAAATAATAAATTTACCGTACCTGGCCGATTATGGAACTCGGTGAAATAATCATATATACCGTACATGACCCATTATGGGACTCGGTGAAATAATCATATATACCGTACCCGGCCCATTATGGGACTCGGTGTATAATCATATATACCGTACCTGGCCCATTATGGGACTCAGTGAAATATAAAAATATATACGTACCCGATCCTCTAGTGAGGGACTCGGTGAAGTGCTGCAATGACAATATGCACGAATAGAATATTAGGAGCAATAATGTACAAACTGAATCATCATTTGGGACTCGAGAGCATAAACAGAATGAGCCAACACTTGGGGAACCAAAGACAACTATCATGTTAAGCACTACTGAGAACTAGAGTTCATTGGTGTCATATGTGTTCGTCGTTTGCGCATTCTATGTAATTTATGCCAAAGAAGAAAGAAGGGATAGCTTTACATACCTACTTAATCTCCAATTATCTACACCTATTCGTCTGAGCTCGTGAGTCTACATTTAAGATGATTCGCATTGTCGTTAGACTCATCATAGTTTATTTGTGTTAAGCTTTCAAGTTAAACTGCTGAAAATCGGGCAGCATCTCCCTTGCTTATATGCCTAGCCCGAAACCTTAACTCAGCAACCAACAACCACAACAACAATACCAACATCAATAACATCATTTCCAACACCAATATATACCATAAACAGCCCACCCGCTGTTTTGCAACTTCCATAACTAACCAACTTACTATACAATTATTTAACCACTCTATCTTCTTGAGTAAACCGGTATTAACGTAAATAGAAAGAGATCCATACCTTATTCTTGTTGAAGTAGCAATATCCCCGATATTTGCTTTGAATCCTTGTCGAAATCCACCAGACAACAATACTACAATCACAGCTGCGTGCATTCGAACCTAAACTAACACTCCGCCGCTTAAAAATTACTCAATTTTTATACTATCCTCACCCCTCAACTGTTTTCTAGATTTTCTTGGATACAAATCTGATGAAACAAAGGGTTCTACCCCTTTATATAGATGGTCAAAGTCGGTGGAACTGACTTAGGAAATGACCTTCGCGAACGCGAGGGTCTCTTGCGAACGCGATGGTCTAGAATATTTCTGTCCATCGCGAACGGTGGCCCCCTGTCGCGAACGCGAAGGGCAATTCTGCCCAGTTCAACCAGATTTTCGTTCTTCTCTCGTTCGACCTCCAGTCTTTCCGATACGTCTCATACATGATCGTAACCCTCATAACCATAAGATAGACGCATATCACTCCAAATCGCAATTAAAACAACTAACACCTAATGAAACTCAACGTCCAAAACGACTAGGTGTAACAACTTTGGCAAATTGGACCGAGATAAATTTTGGGCCTTGTATCATAAAGATAAGGATTTAGGCTAGTGTTGTCACGACATAACCGGAGGACCGATACGGATACCCGAAGCTATCCTA
Source organism: Lycium barbarum (assembly GCF_019175385.1). Taxonomy (NCBI): domain Eukaryota; kingdom Viridiplantae; phylum Streptophyta; class Magnoliopsida; order Solanales; family Solanaceae; genus Lycium; species Lycium barbarum. Next base: position 73,255,175 of record NC_083339.1, read on the forward strand.
CCAAACACCTTCTAACATACATCTCATAGTCATATCTAAGTGGGTCACATGGCTAACTCACAATTAGCATAATTTGTAAGGGACGCGATTTCAATAAATATATGCACGTCTATATAATCACCATCAACTATGCCCATATGTACAAGCCGACAAGGCTGCCAAAAATGATATACAAAATATGAACCGATGAGGTTATAGAGCATCTAACTATATGCATCTGTCGATGAGCCTCTACATGGAGTGCATAACATCATAAAGACGGGATAGGACCCCGCCATGCCCATACATGTACACAAAAGAAAAATACCAGCTGAACCGCAGCTCTGAAGCAAATGGAGTGCTCCTATACATTCGCTGATGAAGCAGCCTAGGGGTTTGGTCCATCTTCCTGTCTACCTGCAGGGCATGAATGCAGCGTTCACAACAAAAGGACGTTAGTATGAGTAATGTACCGAGTATGTAAGTCATAAGTAATAAAATAAGGAGAGTATGAAGATAACATAAGATAAAGAGATCAACCTGTACCTCTAAATGCCTCTTAAGGCGGATGTGAAGCATACTTAGCTTTTTTGTTTTTTTGAAAAACATTTTCATACATACATATATATAGTATCCTTCCCGGCCCTTTAGGCTCGGTGTTATCATCATATCATCATCATCTCGCGTCCGGGGCATCCCGCGTCTAGGGTAACATCATAACCTGCCCACTGCAGTAGTGTGCATATCTACGTGCCCGCCCGTTTGACTATAGTGTGGCGCGGTGTGAGAAAATACATACATATATATAAAAGCATGCATGAGAGCCCAAATAAAATGTTACAGCTCCATCGGAGTGACGTAAGGTCGGTAAACCTCCAATTGTCATTATGGAATCATCATCATCGCTATATCTCACCTTGAAGGAACAACTACCACAAGATGAGATCAACAACAATGCATAAAATCCATAATCATATGAGAAGGATCAATAATTATGGGACAATTATCAACAATATCATATGAACCTGAAGAATCATAGGCTTTAGCATTTTTAGAAATGGAGTCATTATAGAAGACATTTGAATGTATGTTCGTATCAAAGTGACCATGCCATAAGAAGGAAAGGGTTAGCCTTAACATACCTTTTCATCTCCCTATCTATTTAACGTTTCTCCTCCCAAGCTCGCAAATCTACATTTAAGAGGATTCATACTAGAGTTAAGTCTCGAAAACACTCATAAGTTCAAACTACAGTAATTAGTGAGCTAATGGAATTTGGGTAGCACTTCCCCTATTTCGTCTACTTCCCAAATTCCAAAACAACTCCCAAACAACAATAATATCATCAACAATACCATAATAAAAATATTTCCTTCAAACTAAACTTAAATTATTCCAAAATACCTTTTTAAATTCACGTCATAGCCATCAACTTCAATTCAATACCTTGTGACGTCTCCACTCTGATTCTTTTCCATCCCAAGACTCGTTAAACCTTTAAGTCAACTTAATCATATAAATAAGATGAATAACATACCTTGTAGTAGAAGAAATTCACCTCATTCAACTTCTTCCAAGACCAAGTTCATCACAACATTGAGTAGAGGCAAGAATAATCATCTTCCATGGATTATCTTAGGGTTTTGATGTTTGATCTTCTCTTTTGATGATGTGGAAGGGTTTGAAATGATGTAGAACCTTCAATAACACTCTAATTATATGGGGAGATAAATGTGGAAAGTAGGTGTGAAAAATGGTATCTTTTGGACATTAAAAAGATACTTTAACCGCCTCACCGCCCCAACTTGCTGTGGAGATGCGGCCCAGCAAGTTGCAACTTGTGGCCACATCTTCCCTCAGCACCTTGGGGTAGTGTTGGGCTGTGAGGTCCCCAAAATTTGGGAGTTTTCAGCCCATATGCTGCACAGCAAACTCAATATGCCACCTCAAACTGCCCACAAACTCCAAGTTTCGCAAAAGTGCGTTCTTTTCGACTCGCTTGACCTCCAATCATTATGGTACCTTCTTGACAATTATGTAAACCTTCATTAACCATCTAAGTAGCCCTATAACTCCCTCTCAAGCTAATGCTAAATAATGTATATGTCAAGACCCAGCGAGGGGCCGCGGCGGGTACCCGGGGCTAACCACCTAGCACCGCTCGCTCTACTACTCATCATGCTCATTAACTACTCTTTTATCGATCTTACGCTCAAATCATAAGAAAGTCTTATTTCATTTGTAAACATAAATAGTTTCATATACATAAGCCCTTTAGGCTATCAAAATAATATATAAAATTATACCATATTGACCCTGTCAGACCACATAACCCACACTGTGTATCTACGAGCCTCTACTGAAGTACAAAACCCACAGAGGGGACAGGACCCCGTCGAGCCCAACATATACAAATATACAAAAAAGAATAATCAAGCACCTCTGGAACAAAGGAGTGCTTTCAATCGGCTAACAGCTTCTACGAGTCTGGCTCAAGCTCGCCTCCCTATCTACCTGTGGGCATGAACACAGCGTCCAAAGAAAACGGACGTCAGTACGAATATTGTACTGAGTATGTAAGACAAGAATGAAATAAATATAAAAGGAGGATCATGAGCCATAAGAGGTAGATATAACCTGCAAGAGTTTCATAAGCAAATACATTTTGTACATATATCATATTTTACATAATCATGGTACATATGTCATCACATCACATATCTCGCCACATTACATATCTCGTCACATCACATATCTCGTCGTTATCCCGCGTCCGGGTAACCATCATATGCCGCCCACTAGTGGTGATCATGCCCGGCCCTCTAGGATCGGTGTAACATCGCAGCCCGCCTTAGCGGTGACATGCCCAGCCATCTAGGCACGGTGGAATCTCATCATCACAAAATCAATCATAACTCATCACTATAGCACATTTCATGAACGTATCATAATCTTATCATAGCTTGGCAATTTCATACATAACATGGGCATATTATAAGCTAGCATCATTAATCGTCTTATAAACATATCATGATTTAGCATTATTTCACATTTATCATTAGGAGCACACATTAGACTTTGAAGATAACCATGGCTATGTCGGGGTGACGTAAGGTCGTAAACCCCCGATTATATTATGAATGTTTATGAGTATTTTGCCTCACCTTGAAGGAAATAGTGCATAAGGTGAGTGTTAACAATAATGACACCATCAGCGTTATGGGATCATCATATCATGAACTATCGAATATCTATACTTTAACTCATTATCAGCATTATCATGCTCGTATGTAGTTTAGTATATTTAAGAACTCATAAGTTCCATCATATAGGAGGATCATGGAAAGTTTGAAAGATTCATGCCTTTGAAGGAAGGGATAAGCCTTACATACCTTTGACGTTTAACTAAGCTATCACTTGCTTGTTCTCCTTCGATATCACGTTTCTACCTTCAAGAGAGAATTCGCACTAACGTTAGTTAATTCGACTATAAAGACGCGCTACTATTTCTAGGGAAAATTGGACAGCGCTTCCTTTGTTTATACTACTTTTCCCGTATTCTATATCAACTCCCAAAAGCTCACAACAACATTCACAATAATGCAATCCATAATCATCATTCATATACATTCACCACAATCCACCATTTCTCTTCAATTTCTCCACATTTATGGTTATAGCTTACTATCGCGTTTTCTCATGTATCACACTTATTGCATGAACTAAATATCATTTATGACATACTCATACTCACAACACCCCAACATTTATGATTCAATCCAACTACCATCCAAACATGGCACTATTCACTCATTAATGACCCATTTCTTATGTCTTTCTACAATTCAATTATCTTAACCTTCCAATACCTTAAACAACATGGTTTAGTCATGAAACTTACCTTAGATGATGGTTGAACAAGCCTTGAATGGAATCACTCCTCTAGCATCAAAACCCTACTTCACTTCCTTTGGGTTTTCTTGAGAGAGATGAACTTTAGCTAGGTTTCATACACTTTATTTCATGGATTTGGTGTTATTGATCATGGATTTCCTTTGGTTTTCTTGTGATGAAGAGTAGAGAGCATTCTAGAGGTTTCTAGAGAGAAATATCGTGGAAATGAAATGAATTGAATGAGCTTAGGTCTACTTTTAATGACTTGAAATCTAATCCGGAATGAACAGTGACCGAAGTGCATAGTGGTCGTAAGCCCAGTTTACGGTTCGTATTCCAGTTTACGGGTCGTATATCGTGGTCGTATTTAAGCATATCAAAACCAGAAAGGTATGCTAAGGATCATGGTGATTTACGATCGCAGTTTACGGGCCATATTTCAATTTACAGTCCGTATTCCAAGTCGTATTTAACCATTTAAACATTTGACAGAAAGTTGATGTTTTGTGAGTTGAAATATGACATGGTGGTTTACGGGGCCGTATACTACTTTACGGTCCGTATTTCATTTTACGACCAACTGGGCCAAAGTGGAAATCTGCAAGTTCCACGTCTTCAGAACCTATAATTAGTCATTGTGGAGCATAACCTTATCTTTTATTCCCATTGCCTTTGAAATCTTACTTAGGGTCATCAAACATCATTCCCTTCTGATTAAAACACCATATACCCGTATTCTGCATTGGTCTATTCGTGGTGCGTTCACAGGGAAATTTCTGAGGTGTAACACTCTTCCTCCCTTTTGGAACATCCGTCCTCGAATGTTAAACACTCGGGATTCTACGAAAATTTTGCCAGAGTTTCCCCTGTAATACAGAATTACCATCCTGTCACAACAAATATCACTGCCTCACAGGGCTACATCACAATATCAACATGTCTATGGCCACACACGACTAAAAGCAGGAAAGGTAAGCATATATACCTTATATCGTTAGCGTTTCATCTTGAATCTCCCCTGGGGATTGAAATAAATGCGAGTACTTGGACTTCATACTCTCTTCCACTTCCTAAGTCATTTCTTCTCAGTTATTGTTCTGCCACAAGACATTAACTGAAGCTACCTCTTTATTTCGGAGTCGTCGCACTTGCCTGTCTAGAATAGCAATAGGCACCTCTTCATAGGTTAGCTTTTCTGTCACTTGCACATAATCTATCGGGACAATCTTTGTGGGATCTCCAATACACTTGCGGAGCATCGAAACGTGAAAGACTGGACTGATTCAAGCTCCGAGGGCAAGTCCAGTTCATAGGCTACATGACCCACCTTGCGGGTGATTCTATAGGGTCCAATGTACCTAGGACTTAGCTTCTATTTCATACCAAATCTCATTACCCCTTACATTGGTGATACTTTCAAAAATACCCAATCATCAACTTGAAATTCCAAGTCTCATCGGCGATTGTCTGCATAAGACTTTTGGCGACTTTGGGCTGTTAATAATCGATCTCGGATCACCTTAACTTTTTCCATCGCTTGTTGAATTAATTCAGGGCATACTAGCAGTACTTCTCCTATTTCAGACCATCCGATTGGAGATCTACATTTCCTTCCATATAAATCTTCATATAGAGCCATTTGAATACTGGAATGATAGCTACTGTTATACGTAAATTCGATTAACGGTAAATGATCATCCCAACTTCCACCGAAATCCAGCACACAGGCTCGTAGCATATCTTCCAAGGTCTGAATAGTACGCTCGGCTTGTCCATTGGTCTGCGGATGAAATGTCGTGCTAATCTTCACTTGAGTGCCTAGACCTTCTTGGAAGGACCTCCAAAACTTGGCTGTAAATTGTGCCCCTCTATCTGTAGTAATAGATAATGGAATACCATGAAGTCGCACTATTTCCTTGAGATACAACCTCACGTAGTCTTTCGTTGAGTAGGTAGTTCTAACCGGATGAAAATGGGATGCTTTTGTCAATTTGTCCACGATCACCCATATAGAATCATACTTGCCACGAGAACGAGGTAACCCCACAATAAAATCCATGTTGATCACTTCCCATTTCCAAGTAGGGATTTCCATTACTTGCAATAAGCCTCCTGGCTTTTGATGATCAACTTTTACTTGTTGGCAATCTGGACACTGTGCTACAAATTCGGCTATGTCTCTCTTCATGCCATCCCACCAATATATCATCTTGACATCACGATACATTTTGGTTGCACCCGGGTTAATAGAATACCGGGAACAATGCGCTTCTTCTAGAATTCGTCGGTGCAATTCTACTATATTCGGCACACATAACCTGCCTCGGTATCTAAGAATCCCATCCATAGAAACATCAAATGAGGACTTCTCTTTTCCATAGGATATGTCTCTGTAATGGCACAGTTTAGGATCTTCATACTGGTGCTCTTTCACTTCCATGTTCAAGGATGAGACTGTGGGATAATTAATGCCAATCCCTGCATTACCTGAATCAATCACACGCACTCCAAGGTTAGCTAGTTGGCGGAGCTCATGAATCATCTCTTTCTTTTCCGGTGGGACTTCACATAAACTACCCATTGATCGGCGGCTAAGCGCATCGGCTAGTACATTCACTTTTCCAGGGTGGTACAAATATTCACATCATAATCTTTTAACAACTCTAACCACCGCCTCTGCCGCAGGTTCAACTCCTTTTGCTTAAAGATGTATTGAAAACTTTTGTGATCCGTATAGATGTCAACATGCACACCATACAAATAATGCCTCCATATTTTAAGGCATGAATAACCGCAGCTAATTCGAGATCATGAGTTGGATAATTCCTTTCATGTTTCCGTAATTTTCTCGAAGCATATGCAATGACTTTACCGTGCTGCATCAATACGCATCCTAATCCGACACCGGAAGCGTTACAATACCCCACATATCCATCTTATCCTTCTGGAAGTATTAAGACCGGAGCTGAGGTCAATCTGCCCTTCAACTCTTGGAAACTGCGCTCACAAGCATCATTCCACTGAAATTTGGCTGACTTCTGGCTTAGCTTCGTCAATGGGGCTGAAATGGATGAAAAACCCTCTACGAATTTTCTATAATATCCCGCCAAACCCAGAAAACTACGGACTTCTGTAGGCGTGGTAGGCCTTGGCCAAGTCTTCATAGCTTCAATTTTCTGAGTGTCGACTCGAATGCCATCATCTGAAATAACATGGCCCAGAAATGTCACAGAATTTAGCCAGAACTCGCACTTTGGAAATTTTGCATACAATTCTCGGGCTTGAAGAATACCAAGAACAATTCGCAAATGATCTGCATGTTCTGATTCCGTGCGAGAATACGCCAGAATATCGTCAATAAATACTATCACAAATAAGTCCAAGAGAGGCCTGAATACATTGTTCATCAAATTCATAAACACGGCCGGAGCATTAGTCAGCCCAAACGACATCACACGGAATTCATTGTGGCCATATCTCGTTCTGAAGGCTGTCTTGGGAATATCCACTTCTCTAACTCTCACTTGATGATAACCCGACCTCAGATCTATTTTTGAAAACCATTTGGCACCTTGCAATTGATCGAATAAGTCATCAATCCTTGGGAGAGGATATTTATTCTTTATCGTCACTTTGTTCAATTGCCTGTAGTCGATGCACATTCGTAAAGATCCGTCTTTCTTTCTCACGAACAAGATTGGTGCTCCCCATGGTGATGAACTGGGTCTGATAAACCCCTTTTCCAGAAAATCTTTCAACTGTGCCATTAACTCTTTCAACTCTGCCGGAGCCATTCAATAAGTAGGAATAGAAATAGGCTTGGTGTCCGGCAACACATCAATGGCAAAGTCAATCTCTCTTTCTAGAGGGAGACTAGGAAGTTCGTCTGGAAACACATCCAGGAATTCATTCACTACCGGAACGGATTCGAAAGTTGGTGACTTTGCCTCGGTGTCATGAACCCGAACTAGATGATAAATATAGCCTTTGGCTATCATCTTTCTTGCCTTAAGGTAGGAAATAAACCTACCCTTCGGAGATGCTGCATTACCCTTCCATTCAAGCACGGGCTCTCCCGGAAATTGGAATCGAACCACTTTCAATCGGCAATCAACATTAGCATAGCACGAGGGCAACCAATCCATACCCATAATTACATCAAAATCTAGAATTTCTAACTCAATCAAGTCAGCCGTAGTCTGGCGATCACATATCACAACTACACAATTTTTATACACTTTCTTTGCTATCACAGGATCACCAACTGGAGTAGTCACCTCGAAGGGTTTGATTGGCTCAGGTTTCACCCCAATACAACCGGCAACATATAGAGTAATATAAGGGAATGTAGAACCCGGATCTATCAATGCATACACATCACGGGAGAATATAGACAATGTACTTGTAACCACATTCGGAGAGGACTCAAGAACCTGCCGTCCGGCTAAAGCATATACATGGGGTTGAGTGGCACCTGAAGTAGGTGCTGCCCTTCTGCCTCTACCTCGGCCTGCTGACATCTGGGGAGTCTGCCCTGCCGGGCGCGCTGAGGAAGAACCAGCTGCTGAACCTGTGGGCTGAACCCCACCTCTACCATACCACGAGGGACAATCTCGCATCAAATATCCAGTTTGTCCACAAACATAACAAGCATCCGTGTTCTGACGGCATGGCCTTGAGTGCAACTTCCGGCACCGGCTACATCGTGGAACTGGTGGTCTCCTCTGACTGTAATCACCCCCAAACTGAGAACCTGAAGCTCTCGAACTCTGACCCTGTCCCGAAGGAAAAGAGCGATCAAATCCCCTATCCGCGAATCGTGGAGGCGCCCTAGTCGTTGACTGGCCTGAATGTCGGGAATAGGTCTGCCTCGATCCCCCTCTATCATCACCGCCTGTGCCCATAGATCTAGCCCTTTTTCTTTGTCTTCTATCACTGTCACGATCACCCCTTTGTGGTTGTTGTCGTCCCTCTAAGTTCTGGGCATAGGCTTGTATTCAGGAAATATCCATCCCTTCTTGTAAAGAGGCCGTCAAGCAATCCTTGAACAAATGTGGTCCCAAACCACTCATAAATCTATGTACCCGATCTCCCATGTCGGCCACCATAGTCGGAGCATATCTAGCCAAAGAATTAAATTGCATGCTATGCTTTCGGGCATTCATATTTCCTTGCCTCAGATGTAGAAATCTATCTGCTCTATCTCGGTGGACCTCGGGTGGCAAATAATGGTGAATAAATGCATCCATGAATTCTTGCCAAACCAGAGGAGGCGCATTCTCTCCTCTTGATGATACCCAGTTGTTGTACCATAAAACTGCCACATCCCGGAGTCTATGAGATGCTAACTCCACGGATTCAGTTTTGGAGGCATGGATAATCTTCAATGTCCTCAACATCTCATCTATGAAACTGTGCGGGTCTTCATCCGGCTTTGACCCGAAGAATTCCGGAGGATTTAGACTTATAAAATCACGGGCTTTGGTACTTGCTGCCCGATAACTTGGGCCCGCATTTTGTCGTTGTGCCTGTGCGGCGACCAACTATGTCAATAACTGAATGGCCTCGGTCACTTGTTGACCCGAAGCAACCGGTGAAGGAATTGGATCTGGAGCTCCTCCTTGTTCTCCCACATTAGGCGGGGTAGAAGAAGTATTAGACAAGGCCTCATTATGTGATTCGCCTTCTTCTATATTCATCGAAGGCTCTCTTTCTACCCGCCTCTTTGCCGTAGTCTTGCCCTTCTGGGTGGCTGTAGCCTTTCCCTTTGGCGGCATTCTGAAATCATAGCATACTACTAGGGAGGATAAAATCTTATACACGGCTCGATCGCACGATCTCATGAGAAGAAATATGGTCATTTTTCCTAAATGCCCTGTAGCCTCTTGTTTATTGATGTGGCGCGTAACACACCATAAACAAGACTCTACTAGACACGGCACGTAGACACTTCCTAGGACTGAACCGCTCTGATACCACTTTTTTCATGACCCAGCTAGGGGCCGCGACTAGTACCCGGGGCTAACCATCGAGCACCGCTCGCTCTACTACTCATCATGCTCATTAACTACTCTTTTATCGATCTTACGCTCAAATCATAAGAAAGTCATCTTTCATTTGTAAACATAAATAGTTTCATATACATAAGCCCTTTAGGCTATCAAAATAATATATAAAATTATACCATATTGACCATGTCAGCCACATAACCCACACTGTGTATCTACGAGCCTCTACTGAAGTACAAAACGCATAGACGGGACAGGACCCCGTCGAGCCCAACATATACAAATTTATACAAAAGAATAATCAAGCACCTCCGGAACAAAGGAGTGCTTTCAATCGGCTAACAGCTTCTACGAGTCTGGCTCAAGCTCGCCTCCCTGTGTACCTGTGGGCATGAACACAGTGTCCTAAGAAAACGGACGTCAGTACGAAAATTGTACTGAGTATGTAAGATAAGAATGAAATAAATATAATAGCAGGATCATGAGCCATAAGAGGAAGATATAACTTGCAAGAGTGTCATAAGCAAATACATTTTGTACATATATCATATTTTACATAATCATGGTACATATGTCATAACATCACATATCTCGCCACATTACATATCTCGTCACATCACATTTCTCGTCGTTATCCCACTTCCGGGTAACCATCATATGCCGCCCACTAGTGGTGATCATGCCCGGCCCTCTAGGCTCGGTGTAACATCGCAGCCTGCCTTAGCGGTGACATGCTCGGCCATCTATGCACGGTGGAATCATATGCAGCCCGCCTTAGCGGTGCATTTCCCGGCCATCTAGGCACGGTGGAATCTCATCATCACAAAATCAATCATAACCCATCACTATAGCACATTTCATGACCGTATCATAATCTTATCATAGCTTGGCAATTTCATACATAACATGGGCATATTATAAGCTAGCATCATTAATCGTCTTATAAACATATCATGATTTAGCATTATTTCACATGTAGCATTAGGAGCACACAATAGACTTTGAAAACAACCATGGCTATGTCGGGGTGACGTAAGGTCATAAATGTTACACCTTGGAAAATTCCCCGTACATGTACAGTGAATAGGTTGACGAAGGACATAGTGTATGTGAAGTTTTGATGAGCAAGAAATAGTAATTGATGACCCTAAACGAGATTTCAAGAGCATATAAGGTAAGGGACGAAAGTTGCTAAGAAAAGCAAGTCATATATGGTGTATCGGGTAAGAAATTATGAACGACGAATTAACGATGGCTTAAGGATGTTTTAGGGACATGTGATAACGTCAATTATGTTGGTATTGAGGTGTTAAACAATTTCTAAGAAGGTTCCATAAGGATCGGAGATCAAACGAATCGACGAGAACAAGTGTCGAAAAACTGGGCAAACATACGGCCAGACATACTGGCCGTATTAAATCTACGGACCGTATGTCCAACCGTAGATTCAGTCTAGTATATCATACCTCTCTAGACCAGATCTACGGCCAGACATACTGTCATTAGAAAACATACGGACCGTATGTTGGTCCGTAGATCTCGATCGGGCCAGCTTTTAAAATAAGTATGAGGGACCTTTTTCATTTCATTTTTCATTTCATCCACTCTCCACAAATCAAGAGGTCTCTAGAAAATTCTCCTACCTTCATCCACAAGAGAATCAAGGGAAAACCAAGATCAACAACACAAGATTCATGAAATCAAGTGTATGAAACCTCACTAAAGTCATCCAAACCAAGAAATTTCATGAAAGGTGAAATAGGGTTTTTGGGTGCTAGAAGAATACTTCCACTCAAGGATTGTTTCTACGTTATCTAAGGTAAGTTCCATGGTGTTTTAATGATGTTTGAAGTTTAAATAAGTTGAAATACTTGGATGGTACAAAAGTATAGAAAATGGGTCATAAAATGGGTGAATAGTGCTATTGTTGAGTAGTAGTTGGAATTAATCATGAAAATGGATATGTTGAGATTATAAATATGTTATAAATGACATTTAGAGCACGGAATAAGAATTGTATGAGAAAGAACACGATAGTGAACCTTGGTCATGATTATGGAGAATTGGAGTGAAACTGTGAAATGCGAATAATGTAAATGAATGACGATTGTTGTTATGATATTGTGATTGATGTTATGAATGTTGGGAGTGGTATGGTATATGGCGGAAGTCGAATAAACAAAGGAACTGCTGCCTAATTTTCTCTAGAAGTAACGACGCTTTCTTATAGTCGACTAGCTAATGCTAATACAAATTCTGTCGTGAAGGTAGTGACATGACATTGAAGGCGAACAAGTGAACGATAACGTAGCAAAACGGCAAAAGTATGGTAATACTAGTCCCTTTTTTCTAAGGCATGAATCTTACGATATGCTATTCCTTCCTTTTTCATGATTTTCCTACGTATCAAAAACTATAAGTCTATAGATTATAAAGAACATCACAAGATAAAGAAAAGAGACATTACGAGCATGACGATGTTGATGATGAATCTAAGTCTAGAAGTCGTAAAGCTCATGGTATGATGTTCCTACGAAGTTAATGATCCTTATATGATCTCTATGATAGTATTTTCCTTACCTCTCCATGACTTTCCTACCTCCCGGAAAACTAAGAGCCTATGTTTATGAATAGTCATAAGGGATAAGATAAGAGGCATGTTACGAATGCGGTAATGACGATGATGAGTCTAAGTCTAAAGATACTAAGGCCTACAATATCATAGTTCGACAAGGCTAATGATCCGTATTACGATCCATTGATATCGTTCATTGACTACACTCACCTTATATGCTAATTCCTTCAAGGTGAGGCATAATGCTTATGATTGCTCCATAATGGACTCGGGGGTTCTCGACCTTATGTCACCCCGACATTGTTATAGATTGCCCATAAGCCTTAATGCATGTTCTATGACTAATGTTCCACAAAGGTATGAGTCTATGTTATTAGAGGATTTCATATGACATAAAGGTAAGAGATATGCTATATAAAAGATAGTGGTAATGTTTATCTTAAGCCTAAAGATTATGAAGACTATCATACGATAATTATATGAAATTCATGCTACGAATACGATGTGACTTTCATAAATTGTCTTTGAATTTAAATGTGTGCATTAATGAAGGGTTACGATAAGCTTATGAGATGTATATGATGACAATGGTGATGATGAGACATATAGATCCTTCTGTGATGCATGTGACCTGGTCGAGCCACTAAGTGGCCGAATATGAATACGGATATTGTCGAGCCCTAAGTGGCCGAATACGGATACTGTCGAGCCACTACGTGGCCGAATATGGATACTGTCCAGCCACCATGTGGCCGAATACGGATAACGTTTTATGTGTATGAGTAGATATGGTATTAAGATGATGAATTATATGACGTGACGATGTATATGATATGATGATTCATGTACGACGATTATGTATATGTGATATATGTATGGAATGCATTCATCCTTAAAGGTCGCGCAGGTTTTTCCTTCACCTCATGACTTATGATTCTCTATCCTACTTATTTCATTCATGCCTTACATACTCAGTACAAAATGCGTACTGACGTACGTTTTCTTTGGACGCTGTGTTCATGCCCACAGGTAGACAGGGAGACGGCGCAGACCTATAGGAGCTATCAACAGATTTTCAGGAGCACTCCATTATTCCGGAGGTGCTAATCGGGTTTATACTTTTGTGTATATATATGTATATGTATTTTTGGCACGACGGGGTCTTGTCCCGTCCATATGTCTAGTACTCTAGTAGAGGCTCGTAGATACGTATGTGTGGGTTACATGATCTCACAAGGTCACTATTGTATATACGTAGATATGTGTACATTATATTTGATAGCAAAAGGGTTTATGTATATAAAAGTGTTTATGTTTTTCAAAGAAAAAGATTTTCTTATGATTATGAGTCCCTGAACGAAAAAGGAGGCTTAATGAGTATGATGAATGGTAGAACGAGCGGTGCTTGGTGGTTAGCCCCGGGTACCCGACATTGCCCCTAGCTGGGTCGTGATAGAAGTGGTATCAGAGCAGTTTGTCCTAGGAAGTGTCTACGAGCCGTGTCTCGTAGAGTCTTGTTTATGGTGTGTAGCGCGCCACATGAATAAACAAGAGGCTACAGGGCATTTAGGAAAATGACCATCTTTCTTCTTATCAGATCGTGCGATAGAGTCGTGTATAACATTTCATCCTCCCTAATAGTGTGTTGTAATTTCAGAATGCAGCCAAAGGGAAAAGCTACGGCCGCCCAGAAGGGAAAGCCTACAGCAAAGAGACGGGTAGAAAGAGAGCCTCCGATGAATATAGAGGAAGGCGAATCACACAACGAGGCCTTGTCGAATACTTCTTCTACCCCGCCCGATATGGGACAGCAAGGAGGAGCCCCAGCTCCAATTCCTCCACCGGTTGCTTCGGGTCAACAAGTGACCGAGGCTATACACCTATTGACACAGCTAGTTGCCGCCCAGGCACAGCGGCAGGGTTCGAGTGCAAGTGACAGGGCCGTTAGTACAAGAGCCCGTGACTTCATGACTTTGAGTCCTCCGGAGTTTTTCGGGTCAAAGCCGGATGAAGACCCGCAAGGTTTCATACAAGAGATGTTGAGGACATTAAAACTTATCCATGCCTCCGAGACCGAATCCGTGGAGTTAGCATCTTATAGACTCCGGGATGTTGCAGTTTTATGGTATAGCAACTGGATATTATCAAGAGGGGAGAATGCGCCCCCTCCGGTTTGGCAAGAATTTGTAGATGCTTGCGTCCGTCACTATTTGCCACCTGAGGTCCGCCGAGCTAGAGCGGATAGGTTCTTAAATCTAAAGCAAGGGAATATGAGTGCCCGAGAGTATAGTCTCCAATTCAATTCATTGGCTAGATATGCCCCGGCCATGGTGGCCGACATGGGAGATAGAGTGCATAGGTTCGTAAGTGGCCTAGGGCCACATTTGTTAAAAGATTGCCTAACAGCTTCATTGCAAGACGGAATGGATATTTCTCACATTCAAGCTCATGCTCAAAATCTAGAAAAGCAACAACATTCGCAAAGGGGCGAGCGTGATGTGAATCAGGGTCCAAGTAAGAGGGCCAGATCCATAGGTGCTGATAGCGACCATAGAAGGGGATCGAGGCAGACATATTCTAGACACTCAGGTCAGTCGGTGACTAGTGTACCCCCATGAGGTTCAGGCCAGGAGTCCGATTTTTGTAGTCATCCCAAACTGGATCAGAGTTTCACAGAGTCAGGCTCTTGATATAGGGGTGATTCAGGCCAGGGGAGATCATCTATACCACAATGTACCCAGTGCGGTAAGATACATTGGGGACCATGCCGATTGGGATCGGGTGCTTGTTATGTTTGCGGCCAGTTAGGTCATATTATGAGAGAGTGCCCATTTCGAGGCGGTAGGCATGCGGTTCAGTATGCAGGATCAGTGGCTGGTTCTTCCTCGGTGCGCCCAGGAAGGCAGATGTTATATCCCATATTTTCATACATTGGGACGTTTTAAAATAAACGCGACAAGTTAAAGACAAGACTATCTTAAGGTACGAAGTAGAGATTTTAACTTCCGGTTTCGTTTCGAGTCACAATTCACCTACAATTTCGTTGGCATGAAAGTATTAATGGAAAATGGGGATTAAATTACCCATGGTTAGATTAATAAGTGGGATTGGGAACAAAAAAATCAGCCCATTATTTAAAGCCATGTTTGGCCGTGTAGAATAATGGAGTGGTCAAAGATTCTTGACCCAAGTTAGTGTAGTACACATGGCTAAAATATGGAGTGAATACATAATGTGAAAAAAAATCTGATTCACTCCACATTCCACAACTCATTTCAACACTTACAAGTTGAAAATACATAGTGAGAGAAAGATAAGCTCTCGGCTAGAGCTAGCCGAGAGTGGTGAGGTGAGTTCAATCCAAAAAAAAAAATCAGCTTTCTTCCTCAAATCAACTCCTCATTTAGTGAACAAGAATATGTAGTAGTTGTTGAAAAGAAACAAGGAAGTGTAGCACCTCAATAGAGTTGAAGTTTCGCCCAAGGTGAAGAACAAGATTGAAAGGTAAGAATGCTTATTGTTCTTGTGTTGTATGATGATTTGAATGTATAGTTCATGCATGTTGTTGTTGGATTGTTGTTGTAGTTGAAGTAGAGAGTGAGCCGTGAGCGAGGTGAAGTCATGATTGATTTCATTTTGCATGTATTGTTGATGAATTGAATATGTACCAACATAGGTAAATGAACAAAGATTGTAGAAGTTGGTTGTGATGTTGCATGTTGGATTTTGGGCTGTTTTTCTTGAATTGAAAATGAGCCGTGTTTTGAAGGTTCTAATGAAGTCATGCTTTATCTTCTTGAACATGTATTGGGAATGGATTGAATGTATTGTAGTTGGATAAACGGATAAAAATCATGAAATCGTGGGAAGGGTGTTGTAGCCGTGAAAAAGGGACTGTTTTAGGGGAGATTTAGGGACTGTTTTGTGTCACCTTTGGATTGTTGTTGTTATGGACATTATGGTGTATTGTATGCATGTTGAATATGTGAATTGAGGTGTTAAAGAAATGAATTATGTTGAAGTGTATAGGCAGTCGAAAACCGTGGACAGTTTTGATGTTAGAAGTGAATTTGTGTGTGTTGAATGTTGATTCTTGTTGCAAACGTTTAGTGAAAGTAAAGTGCATTGATTCAAGTTGAAACTGAAATGATGGTGGGCTGTTGTAGGAATGAAAATGAGGTTAAAACAGTTCCAAGAATCATGAAAGTAATGTCATTAAACGTGTTGTTGTTGTTGCAAGTTAAAACTGGAAAATTGCTAAGTGAGAATGGAAATGCTATGTGTGTTGTTTAGCCGTCTGTATGAAACAGTTTTGAGTGGTGTAGGGACTGCCCAAGCTACCTAAGTCATGTTTAAACAAGTCTTGATTAATATATGAAAGAACGATTAGCAATGTTAGCTTGTAACGCTAGTTGGTTTGAATGCGAACGAAACGTCGTTTAATTGTTAGAAAGGAATTGTGAGTGTCACAATACGTATTGAATGCCCTTGTAGACTAATTGTAGATCTTTATATCTTGATATAGGATAAGTGTTTTTGGGCATCAAGTACAAGTTAGAATACAACTAAACGCTAAAGGTATGTAAAGCCTATTTCTTCTTTCTTTTGGCATGTCCTAGACGTAAGTATGAAACGATATGAACCTTGGGGTAAATTCTATTCTCTAGTTCCATGCATGACTTATGATTCTATATTTCATTAAGGCCATTGTCATGTGCCTACAATATGAGTGACTAATGAATAATGTATGAAGGTTCCTATTCTTAAAGGATTGCACAATTAGAGACATACTTGACTTTCAAAAGCTACACCAAATTAAAGTGATATATGTACATGAAATCTGAAACGTTTCTTGTGATAGGTTGTTATGAGACTTGAAATGAACTGAAAATGAATATCATTTTAACACTTTAGAGCTGGTCAGTTGCTTATCCATTGAGTCTCAAAAGATGAATTGCATATATGTGGTTGCTTATTATTCTGCTCGTGCTTATCGCTATATCCTTCACTGAGTCCAGGGCCAGGATACGTTTTCGTGTGCATGTTTACTATACTATTACCGAGTCCCTCATTAAAGGGCCGGGACACGTTATATAAATATATGATGATGATGTGATGATATGATGATATGATGATGTGATGATATGATGATATGATGATATGGAGATGATGGTGGCCAGGAGGGCATATTCCTTATTACCGAGTCCCTCAGGAAAGGGCCGGGACACGTCTATGTTTATGTTATGATGCTATGATTTTAGATTACCGAGTCCCTCATTAAAGGGTCGGGACACGTTATATATGTTATATACAGAATGATTATGCAGCTTTGATTACAAAACTCTATAATGATAATGATATGAGAATGATACAGATGAATTATGCTCATAGGCAAGTTTTAAGAAATTCTGGTTGTTGCACTGAGTCCTACATAATTTGTCTCCTTATGAGTCTATTACTACATTTCATGCTTTACATGCTCAGTACATATTCCGTAATGACCCCCTTTCTTCGGGGGGCTGCGTTCATGCCCGCAGGTACAGACGCTCATTTCGGAGATCCGCCAGCTTAGGATACCTATTCAGCTATTTTGGATTGCTCCCTTGTTCCGGAGCCTAGCTTGTGGTATAACTCCCTTATGTTGTATTCATATGTGTTTATTTGGGTACGGCGGGGCCCTATCCCGCCATATGATACGGTCATTACTCTTAGAGGTCTGTGGACATCGGTGTGGGTCTGTTTGTAGTTGTTGATGCGTTTTATGTCTATGGCTTATGTTTGGGGCGTACCCATTCGTAATGGCAGCCTTGTTGGCTTGCATATATATGTATGTTTGGTATTTTGTATATCGTGGCAGCCTTGTCGGCTTGCGTAGTAATATATATATCTATGTGGTTATTTAAAAGTGCAACTCCTCAGGAGACAGGTGCCTAAGACACACAAAACTTTGACAGATTTAAAATACTCCCTATCTTTTTATATACAAATGAGATCATGACATGCTAATTGTAAATGACTATAGTTAACAGACAATATGAGTGTCCAACTCGGGCACTAGTCACGGCCTACGGGGTTGGGTCGTGACAAAAGTGGTATCAGAGCGGTTCAATCCTCGGAGTGTCTACAGACCGTGTCGAGTAGAGTCTTGTTTATCGATGTGTTGTGTACCACATTTATAAACAGAAAGCTACAGGACATTTAGGATGTCATATTTCCTTCTCATTCTAGATCGTGCGATAGAGCTGTGTTATCAGGATAAATCTTTCCCTAACAGATTGTTATATTTACGGCGATGCCTCCAAAGAAGGCGACGGCCTCCCAGAAGGGCAAGGCGGTAGTTGGAGAGACCAGTGGGACCCGGAGGGTCACTAGAGCTTATTCTCAATATGTGCCTGAGATTAGGCTTCAGTCAGTGAGCTCAGCTACACCATCATTATCAGAGGAGCCTAGGGCAGCAGCAGCTGCGGATCAGGAGACAGAATTACCATTAGCTCCTGAGGGTCCAGCACCCGAGCCTCCAGCCCTCGAGCCAGGGGCGGAAGATAGGGCTATGCGTGACGCAGTACAGTTATTGACCAGGTTGGTATCGGGACAGGCTCCCAGACGCGGGTTAGAAGGTGGTTATGCGGATAGACACGACAGTTTGAGGGTCCGTGATTTTCTGACTTGTAAACCCCCAGAGTTCTATGGGTCAAAGCCCGCAGAGGATCCACAGGAGTTTATTCGACACATGCTGCGTACGTTGCGGGTGACTAAGGCTTCCGAAACTGAGTTGGTTGAATTGGCTTCATATCAGTTGCGTGATATAGCAGTAAATTGGTATGAGTCCTGGGAGTTGTCCAGGGGTGAAGATGCTCCACCAGCGGTATGGGACGAGTTCGTAGAAGCATTTCGGGGTCATTTCCTACCTCCAGAGATGAGGCGAGCTACAGTTGACAGATTTATACACCTGAAGCAGAATGGTAGAAGTGTTCGAGATTATAGCCTCGAGTTTGATTCACTGGCTAGGTACGCGCCCGCTATGGTAGCTGAATGGCAGATAGGGTACATCGTTACGTAATGGGGCTGGACAATTACTTGATTGATAGTTGTATGGCAATGGCTTCCCAGCCCGGTATAGATATCGCCCGAGTGCAGGCATATGCACAGGGGGTTTATGATCGACAGAGAGGGCGCCGATTTGATAGTTAGCAGGAAAGGGGTCAGCATAAGAGGGCTAGATCAGCGGGGTGCTCTTCTGGCGACTTTCGGGGCAGGCAGCCCCAACAGCAGTATAGTAGATATCCTTCCCAGCCGGCACGGAGTGCACCTTCACGATTTACTGGTAGGAGGTTTGATAGCACGAGGTATTCGGGAACCGGTCAAAGCTCCATGACTTCAGGGTTCCAGATGCACAGGAATTCATGCCAAATGAGACCACCTATACCCCCGTGTCCTCGATGTGGCAGACGCCATCCAGGGGAATGCCGTTTCATGACTGGTGCTTGTTTCACTTGTGGCCGTCAGGGCCATACTATGAGGGAGTGTCGATTTGGAGGTGGTGCAGGTGGCCCAGCTCAGCCTACGGGGTCTATCGCGGGTTCTTGTTCTTCTTCAGTTGCTATGCGCCCTATGGGGCAAGGTATTCCGACACCAGCAGGCCGTGGCAGAGGTCGTGGAGGGGCTTCCAGTTCTGGCGGTCCTGCAAACCGCCTATATGCTTTAGCCAGCAGGCAGGATCAGGAAGCGTCGCCAAATGTGGTCACAGGTATACTATCGATTTTCTCCCGAGACGTTTATGCATTGATAGATCCAGGCTCCACATTATCATATATTTCCCCTTTTGTTTCTAGTAAAATTGGGATAAAATCTGAATCTATAGAACCATTTGAGGTAGCTACACCAGTAGGGGATTTTGTCTTAGCAGAGCTAGTATATAAAGATTGTTCGGTAGTCATATGTAATCGCTATACCAAAGCAGATTTGATAGAGTTAGCCATGACTGAGTTCGATGTTATTATGGGGATGGATTGGTTAGCTTCCTGCTATGCTAACTTTGATTGCCGAGGCAAAGTAGTTCGGTTTCAGTTCCCAGGGGAACCAATTATAGAATGGAGGGGGAATACAGCATCGCCGAGGGGTAAGTTTATTTCATACCTCAAGGAAAGGAAGATGGTTAGAAAGGGCTACATTTATCACCTGGTTCGTGTGCATGACTTGAAAGCAGAAACACCGACTCTACAATCTGTCCCGGTGGTTAATGAATTTCCAAGTGTATTCCCAGATGAACTTCCAGGCCTTCCTCCTGAACGTGAGATAGAGTTCACTATAGATGTATTGCCAGACACTCGGCTTATATCTATTCCTCCTTACAGAATGGCACCTGCAGAACTGAAAGAATTGAAGGAGCAACTGAGAGATTTGCTGGAAAAGGGTTTTATTAGGCCCAGTACATCACCTTGGGGAGCACCAGTGTTATTTGTACGAAAGAAGGATGGGTCGCTGCGAATGTGCATTGATTATAAGCAGCTGAACAAAGTCACCATAAAGAACAGATATCCCCTCCCCAGGATTGATGATTTATTTGACCAGTTGCAGGGTGCTAAATGTTTTTCAAAGATAGACTTGCGGTCAGGTTATCACCAGGTGCGGGTAAGGGAAGCAGATATTCCGAAGACTGCATTCAGGACCCGATACGGGCATTACGAGTTTAAAGTGATGTCCTTTGGGCTGACCAATGCTCCAGCAGTATTTATGGACTTGATGAACAGGGTGTTTAAGCCATTCCTTGACTTGTTTATGATTGTATTCATTGATGATATTCTGGTCTATTCACGATCGGAGGAAGAGCATGCAGATCACTTGAGGACGGTTGTCAGGATACTCCATCACCAGAAATTATATGCTAAGTTTTCTAAATGTGAATTCTGGTTGACTTCAGTAGCATTTCTGGGGCATATTGTTGGAGCAGATGGTATTCGGGTAGACTCGCAGAAAATTGAGGCCGTCAAAACCTGGCCTAGACCGACGACGCCTACTGAGGTACGTAGCTTTCTGGGGCTGGCAGGGTATTACAGGAGATTTATAGAAAGGTTTTCTTGTATTTCAGCGCCTTTAACAAGGCTAACACAGAAAGCAGCTAAATTCCAGTGGACCGATGCTTGTGAACGGAGTTTCCAAGTATTGAAAGATAAGTTGACTACACCTCCAGTCCTAACTCTTCCTGAAGGGCCAAATGGCTATGTTGTTTATTGTGATGCTTCCGGTGTTGGGTTGGGTTGCGTGTTGATGCAGCACGGCAGAGTTATAGCCTATGCCTCCCGACAACTCACGAAACATGAAAGAAATTATCCTACATTCAGATAGTTTCTTTTGAAAAAAGCAGTCCAAAGTATGACTCCCTCTTATTGACCAGGCCAACTCCGAGGGGTATGGATGAATGACCACTTCTCTCACGAGGTATGGAGCAACTGAGCTCCTTGTCCTCCCCTTATCGCCAGCAACATTTTCTATGGTAATGAATCAGGTAGTCAGAGAGTGAGAATTGCGTTCTGGATGACCTGGAGTTGGCAGCAGTGATACATGCCTTGAAGATATGGAGACATTACCTATATGGCGTGCATGTTGATATTTATACAGATCATAAAAATCTCCAGTATATCTTTAAGCAGAAGGAGTTGAATTTGCGGCAAAGGAGATGGCTGGAGTTGCTAAAAGATTATGATGTTGATATTCTATATCACCCAGGGAAGGCTAAAGTTGTAGCAGATGCACTCAGCCGTAAATCTATGACTAGTTTAGCAAGCGTACAGCCAGGAAAGAAAGGGGTAGTCCGTGAGATTCATCAGCTAGCTAGTCTTGGAGGTCAGTTGGCTGATTCTGATAATAGTAGTGTTTTGGTGCGAGGTGTTGCTGAGCCCTCTATTGTAGAAGAGGTAAAGAAGCGTCAATATGAGGACCCTGTTCTGGTACATTATAGAGATACAGCACTTCAGAAGGAGGAGACCCCATTTAAGATGTCAGCCGATGGAGTACTACGATACAGAGACAGATTATGTGTACCTGAGGTTGCAGGGTTACGGCAGCAGGTAATGAGGGAAGCACACTGTGCTCGTTATTCTATTCACCCGGGATCGACAAAAATGTATCATGATCTTAGGTGTTTGTACTGGTGGGATGGTATGAAAAAGGACATAGCAGAATTTGTGGCTCAGTGTCCGAATTGCCAACAGGTCAAGATAGAGCACCAGAAAACTGGAGGCCTATTGCAGGAGATGGAAATTCCAACCTGGAAATGGGAGGTAATTAATATGGATTTCGTCACAGGTTTCCCTCGCACCCCGCGGAAGTATGACTCTATCTGGGTTATCGTTGATAGATTGACAAAATCAGCCCACTTTCTTCCAGTCAGGACTACGTACTCAGCTGAGGATTATGCCCGATTGTATCTTAAGGAGATAGTGAGACTTTATGGAGTTCCCACAGCGATTATCTCGGATAGAGGGGCCCAGTTAACACCTAACTTCTGGAGATCCTTCCAGGAGGGATTGGGGACGCAGGTGAGTCTCAGCACCGCATTTCATCCTCAGACTGACGGGCAGGCCGAGCGTACCATCCAGACGCTACAGGATATGTTACGGGCCTGTGTCATTGATTTTAGGGGCAGCTGGGATGATCACTTGCCACTTATCGAGTTTTCTTATAATAACCGTTACCACTCTAGCATTCAGATGGCACCGTACGAAGCCCTGTATGGCAGGAAATGCAGATCCCCTATAGGCTGGTTTGATGTTGGCGAGACTAAGCTGATAGGACCAGATATGGTTCAGCAGGCTGTTGATAAGGTGAAACTTATTCAGGAAAGATTACTGACAGCTCAGAGTCGACAGAAGGCATATGCAGATAATCGACGTCGACACTTGGAATTTCAGGTTGGCGATTGGGTGTTCTTGAAAGTGTCACCCATGAAGGGTGTTATGAGATTCGGCAAGAAAGGGAAGTTGAGCCCGAGATACATTGGACCTTACCAGATTATCCGTAAGGTAGGCCAAGTTGCCTACGAGTTAGATCTACCAGCAGATTTAGAAGCAGTACATCCGGTCTTCCATGTGTCAATGCTTCGGAAGTAAATAGGCGATCCTTCCAGGGTGTTCCCTACAGATGATATTCAGGTAACTGAGGAGCTATCATACGAAGAACAACCTATTGCCATACTTGATCGACAAATCAGGAGGTTACGAACAAAAGATGTGGCGTCGGTTAAAGTGTTGTGGCAGAACAATAATAGGGAGGAGATGACTCGGGAGGCTGAAGAGGAGATGAAAAAGAAATATCCTCACTTGTTTTCCACATCTACAGGTAATTTAAACTCCCTTGCTTGATTGTGTTAATTGTCTGCTCAATTTATATGTTAGCAATAAGGAAAACCCTCCCCAAAACTCTTATAGAATCCAACGGGATAAAATCGCCATTCGAGGACGAATGTTCTAAAGGGGGGGGGGGGGAGGATGTTATATCCCATATTTTCATACAATAGGACGTTTCAAAATAAACGCGACAAGTTAAAGACAAGACTATCTTAAGGTACGAAGTAGAGATTTTAACTTCCGGTTTCGTTTCGAGTCACAATTCACCTACAATTTCGTTGGCATGAAAGTATTAATGGAAAATGGGGATTAAATTAACCATCGTTAGATTAATAAGTGGGATTGGGAACAAAAAAATCAGCCCATTATTTAAAGCCATGTTTGGCCGTGTAGAATAATGGAGTGGTCAAAGATTCTTGACCCAAGTTAGTGTAGTACACATGGCCAAAATATGGAGTGAATACATAATGTGAAAAAAAATCTGATTCACTCCACATTCCACAACTCATTTCAACACTTACAAGTTGAAAATACATAGTGAGAGAAAGAGAAGCTCTCGGCTAGAGCTAGCCGATAGTGGTGAGGTGAGTTCAATCCAAAAAAAAATCATCTTTCTTCCTCAAATCAACTCCTCATTTAGTGTACAAGAATATGTAGTAGTTGTTGAAAAGAAACAAGGAAGTGTAGCACCTCAATAGAGTTGAAGTTTCGGCCAAGGTGAAGAACAAGAATGAAAGGTAAGAATGCTTATTGTTCTTGTGTTGTATGATGATTTGAATGTATAGTTCATGCATGTTGTTGTTGGATTGTTGTTGTAGTTGAAGTAGAGAGTGAGCCGTGAGTGAGGTGAAGTCATGATTGATTTCATTTTGCATGTATTGTTCATGAATTGAATATGTACCAACATAGGTAAATGAACAAAGATTGTAGAAGTTGGTTGTGATGTTGCATGTTGGATATTGGGCTGTTTTTCTTGAATTGAAAATGAGCCTTGTGTTGAAGGTTCTAATGAAGTCATTCTTTATCTTCTTGAACATGTATTGGGAATGGATTGAATGTATTGTAGTTGGATAAACGGATAAAAATCATGAAATCGTGGGAAGGGTGTTGTAGCCGTGAAAAAGGGACTGTTTTAGGGGAGATTTAGGGACTGTTTTGTGTCACCTTTGGATTGTTGTTGGTATGGACATTATGGTGTATTGTATGCATGTTGAATATGTGAATTGAGGTGTTAAAGAAATGAATTATGTTGAAGTGTATAGGCAGTCGAAAACCGTGGACAGTTTTGATGTTAGAAGTGAATTTGTGTGTGTTGAATGTTGATTCTTGTTGCAAACGTTTAGTGAAAGTAAAGTGCATTGATTCAAGTTGAAACTGAAATGATGGTGGGCTGTTGTAGGAATTAAAATGAGGTTAAAACAGTTCCAAGAATCATGAAAGTAATGTCATTAAACGTGTTGTTGTTGTTGCAAGTTAAAACTGGAAAATTGCTAAGTGAGAATGGAAATGCTATGTGTGTATGAAACAGTTTTGAATGGTGTAGGGACTTCCCAAGCTACCTAAGTCATGTTTAAACAAGTCTTGATTAATATATGAAAGAACGATTAGCAATGTTAGCTTGTAACGCTAGTTGGTTTGAATGCGAACGAAACGTCGTTTAATTGTTAGAAAGGAATTGTGAGTGTCACAATACGTATTGAATGCCCTTGTAGACTAATTGTAGATCTTTATATCTTGATATAGGATAAGTGTTTTTGGGCAGCAAGTACAAGTTAGAATACAACTAAACGCTAAAGGTATGTAAAGCCTATTTCTTCTTTCTTTTGGCATGTCCTAGACGTAAGTATGAAACGATATGAACCTTGGGGTAAATTCTATTCTCTAGTTCCATGCATGACTTATGATTCTATATTTCATTAAGGCCATTGTCATGTGCCTACAATATGAGTGACTAATGAATAATGTATGAAGGTTCCTATTCTTAAAGGATTGCACAATTAGAGACATACTTGACTTTCAAAAGCTACACCAAATTAAAGTGATATATGTACATGAAATCTGAAACGTTTCTTGTGATAGGTTGTTATGAGACTTGAAATGAACTGAAAATGAATATCATTTTAACACTTTAGAGCTGGTCAGTTGCTTATCCATTGAGTCTCAAAAGATGAATTGCATATATGTGGTTGCTTATTATTCTGCTCGTGCTTATCGCTATATCCTTCACTGAGTCCAGGGCCAGGATACGTTTCCGTGTGCATGTTTACTATACTATTACCGAGTCCCTCATTAAAGGGCCGGGACACGTTATATAAATATATGATGATGATGTGATGATATGATGATATGATGATGTGATGATATGATGATATGATGATATGGAGATGATGGTGGCCAGGAGGGCATATTCCTTATTACCGAGTCCCTCAGGAAAGGGCCGGGACACGTCTATGTTTATGTTATGATGCTATGATTTTAGATTACCGAGTCCCTCATTAAAGGGTCGGGACACGTTATATATGTTATATACAGAATGATTATGCAGCTTTGATTACAAAACTCTATAATGATAATGATATGAGAATGATACAGATGAATTATGCTCACAGGCAAGTTTTAAGAAATTCTGGTTGTTGCACTGAGTCCTACATACTTTGTCTCATTATGAGTCTATTACTACATTTCATGCTTTACATGCTCAGTACATATTCCGTACTGACCCCCTTTCTTCGGGGGGCTGCGTTCATGCCCGCAGGTACAGACGCTCGTTTCGGAGATCCACCAGCTTAGGATACCTATTCAGCTATTTTGGATTGCTCCCTTGTTCCGGAGCCTAGCTTGTGGTATAACTCCCTTATGTTGTATTCATATGTGTTTGTTTGGGTACGGCGGGGCCCTGTCCCGCCATATGATACGGTCATTACTATTAGAGGTCTGTGGACATCGGTGTGGGTCTGTTTGTAGTTGTTGATGCGTTTTATGTCTATGGCTTATGTTTGGGGCGTACCCATTCGTAATGGCAGCCTTGTCGGCTTGCATATATATGTATGTTTGGTATTTTGTATATCGTGGCAGCCTTGTCGGCTTGCGTAGTAATATATATATCTATGTGGTTATTTAAAAGTGCAACTCCTCAGGAGACAGGTGCCTAAGACACACAAAACTTTGACAGATTTAAAATACTCCCTATCTTTTTATATACAAATGAGATCATGACATGCTAATTGTAAATGACTATAGTTAACAGACAATATGAGTGTCCAACTCGGGCACTAGTCACGGCCTACGGGGTTGGGTCGTGACAGCAGACTTCCCCGGTTCTAGTAGGTTGAGGTAGAGGCAGAGGGAGAGCATCTACTTTAGGTGCCACTCAGTCCCGTATATATGCTTTAGTTGATCAACAGGATACAGAGTCACTTCCCGACTCCGTCACATGTATATCTGCACCTTTGATAATATGTGAAAAGAGATAAATATTTGTAGTATTAACCAAGTATGAATTGAGAGATTTCGTGTTATGTAGCGACGGTAATAGGGAAAGTGTAATATGTGGTGTTATGATTCTCAAGTTTTAAGGAAGTAAGGTATGAAGAGTAGAACTTCCAAGATAGTAATGACGATAAGGAGCTATATATGTATAAGATAAAGAAGAGAGGTAAGACACGAGTATGTTAAGCCCGCACACATAAATTATCGTAGCTATAAATCATGGGAAACAGAATGACTAAGATGTAGTATAGTAAGGGATATAAGAATTAAAGATTTGAAAGCGAGGCAATGGGTTAAAAAGGTATAAGCGAAACCCTAAAAGGGGGGAAGCGAGTAAAAGAATACAAGTATAGAGATTGAACGATAGACCCTAAGATGTGACAGATAGATGTAATGAACGACGCTATTAATGATGTCGAAGATGCCTATGATGTTACATGTATATGCGCCTACTTACGGCTATTATGGAACCCCGAGCTCGTATGGCCGGGTAGAATATAGTATATCATAAATATATATGATGCTACGCATGCACCACTATAGTTGGGTACGGATAACCCTGAGCCCTGGAAGGGCCAGGTATGTGGAATACCGAACCTTCATGGTCGGTTATGCTATGTAAATGCTATGTATATAAAATCGATATGAGTACGACTATGCTAAGTATATGTAATATATGTGATATGTATATGATACGGATATTAGTACAATTGTGTTACGGATATAGAGATGCTATGAGAATGAATATATAAGTGGATACGAGTATGAATGGGAATACGACTACGAACACGAATAGGTATACGGATATGGGTACATGAATATGTACAGGTGTGTGGCAAAATTACATTGCTATTATGCTTTTGGTCGTGTGTGGCCATAGATATGTTTACTATTATGTTGTGGCCCTGTGAGGCAATGATACTATGGGTTGTTGTGACAGGATGGTAGTGCCCTAATATAGGGGAAACTCTGGTGAAATTTTTGTAGAAACCCGAGTGTTTAACATTCGAGGACGAATGCTCAAAAAGAAGGGAAGAATGTTACACCTTGGAAAATTCCCCGTACATGTACAGTGAATAGGTTGACGAAGGTCATAGTGTATATGAAGTTTTGATGAGCAAGAAATAGAAATTGACGACCCTAAACGAGATTTCAAGAGCATATAAGGTAAGGGACGAAAGTTGCTAAGAAAAGCAAGTCATATATGGTGTATCGGGTAAGAAATTATGAACGACGAGTTAACGATGGCTTAAGGATGTTTTAGGGACATGTGATAACATCCCTTATGTTGGTATTCAGGTGTTAAACAAGTGCTAAGAAGGTTCCATAAGGATCGGAGATCAAACGAATCGACGAGAACAAGTCTCGAAAAACTGGGCAAACATACGGCCAGACATACTGGCCATATAAAATCTACGGACCGTATGGCCAACCGTAGATTCAGCCCAGTATATCATACCTCTCTGGACCAGATCTACGGCCAGACATACGGTCAGTAGAAAACATACGGACCGTATGTTGGTCCGTAGATCTCGATCGGGCCAGCTTTTAAAATAAGTATGAGGGGCCTTTTTCATTTCATTTTTCATTTCATCCACTCTCCACAAATCAAGAGCTCTCTAGAAAATTCTCCCACCTTCATCCACAAGAGAATCAAGGGAAAACCAAGATCAACAATACAAGATTCATGAAATCAAGTGTATGAAACCTCACTAAAGTCATCCAAACCAAGAAATATCAAGAGAGGTGAAATAGGGTTTTTGGGTGCTAGAAGAATACTTCCACTCAAGGCTTGTTTCTACGTTATCTAAGGTAACTTCCATGGTATTTTCATGATGTTTGAAGTGTATATAAGTTGAACTACTTGGATGGTAGAAAAGTATAGAAAATGGGTCATAAAATGGGTGAATAATGCTATTGTTGAGTAGTAGTTGGAATGAATCATGAAAATGGATATGTTGAGATTATAAATATGTTATAAATGACATTTAGAGCATGTAATAAGAATTGTATGAGAAAGAACACGACAGTGAACCTTGGTCATGATTATGGAGAATTGGAGTGAAACTGTGAAATGCGAATAATGTAAATGAATGACGATTGTTGTTATGATATTCTGATTGATGTTATGAATGTTGGGAGTTGGTATGGTATATGGCGGAAGTCGAATAAACAAAGGAACTGCTGCCCAATTTTCTCTAGAACTAACGACGCTTTCTTATAGTCGACTAGCTACTGCTAATACAAATTCTCTCGTGAAGGTAGTGACGTGACATTGAAGGAGAACAAGTGAATGCTAACGTAGCTAAACGGCAAAGGTATGTTAAGGCTAGTCCCTTTTTTTCTAACGCATGAATCTTACGATATGCTATTCCTTCCTTTTTCATGATTTTCCTACGTATCAAAAACTATGAGTCTATAGATTATAAATGTCACGACCCGACTCGGGGCCTCGACGAGCACCCGGTGCTAGCCCACCCAACATCCAACTTCGTCCATTCGTCCATTCGTCTAAAGTGTCTAGTTCATGATCTTAGTACCATTTATAATACATTGATATCACAACACAACAACATTCATGATTCAATTCAAACTATTCCTCAAAATGTCACTATTCATCATTCATGACCTACTTGACCATATTTTCTACAATCCATGTATTTCAACTCTTCAATACCTTAAACTTCATGTAAAAATCATGAATCTTACCTTAGAAGTTGTAGGAACAAGATTTGGTTAATAATACTCCACCTTGAGCAAAACCCTAGTTTTTCTCCATTTGGATTTCTTGACCTAGATGAGCTTTGATGATGTTCTTACTGTTGATTCACCTTGTTTTATGTTGTTGATCCTCAAATATCCTTGAAAACTTGTATAATAAATGTAGAGAGAGGTTTTAGAGAAAAGTGGTGTAATGTTATAACGAAATAAAACAAGTGTTGGTCCCTTTATTTAATGACTTGCAAAATCTGTGCTGAGGTGAACAGTGGTCGTCCATCATGGTTTACGACCCGTATTGCAGTTTACAGACCGTCCCTCGCGATCGTCTTTAACCATTTCCAGAACCAGAAGCTTTGGCTGCATGCATGGTGATTTACGACCATGGTTTACGGGCCGTAAATCACTTTACGGTCCGTCCTCCAGGTCATATTTTACGATTTCTCGACTGGCAGAAAGTTGAAGCCTTGCATGACAGTTTACGATCTGCTAGTTTACGGACCGTATACCAGTTTACGGTCTGTCCTAGCACTTTACGACCACTGGGCAGTTCCAATTCTGCAACTTCCCATATTTCTTAGACTTCTCATTTTAATCGCCCACGTCCATGCACATGCATTGCTCACCTTATATCTCATCTTAATTTAGCCAACTTTCTCATCTCACATCGGATACCTTTGAAATCTCGCCTAAGGTCATCAAACGTCGTTTCTTGCTCATGGACATCATGCACTCATACTTATTACTAGTTCGTTCACTTACGTACCAACGGAAAATTTTTCCGAGGTGTAACAATAAAGAACATCACAAGATAAAGAAAAGAGACGTTACAAGCATGACGATGTTGATGATGAATCTAAGTCTAGAAGTCGTAAAGATCATGGTACGATGTTCCTACGAAGTTAATGATCCTTATATGATTCCTATGATAGTATTTTCCTTACCTCTCCATGACATTCCTACCTCCCGAAAAACTAAGAGCCTATGTTTATGAATAGTCATAAGGGATAAGATAAGAGGCATGTTACGAATGAGGTAATGACGATGATGAGTCTAAGTATAAAGATACTAAGGCCTACAATATCATAGTTCGACAAGGCTAATGATCCATATTACGATCCATTGATATTGTCCATTGACTACACTCACCTTATACGCTAATTCCTTCAAGGTGAGGCATAATGCTTATGATTGCTCCATAATGGACTCGGGGGTTCTCGACCTTATGTCACCCCGACATTGTTATAGATTGCCCATAAGCCTTAATGCATGTTCTATGACCAATGTTCCGCAAAGTTATGAGTCTATGTTCTTAGAGGATTTCATATGAGATAAAGGTAAGAGATATGCTATATAAAAGATAGTGGTAATGTTTAGCTTAAGCCTAAAGATTATAAAGACTATCATATGATAATTATATGAAATGCATGCTACGAATACGATGTGACTTTCATAAATTGCCTTTGAATTTAAATGTGTGCATTAATGAAGGGTTACAATAAGCTTATGAGATGTATATGATGACAATGGTGATGATGAGATATAATGATCCTTGTGTGATGCATGTGACATGGTCGAGCCACTAAGTGGCCGAATATGGAAGATTTGTATGTGATACTGTCGAGCCCTAAGTGGTCGAATACGGATATTGTCGAGCCCTAAGTGGCAGAATACGGATACTGTCGAGCCACTACGTGGCCGAATACGGATACTGTCGAGCCACCATGTGGCCGAATACGGCTATTGTCGAGCCCTAAGTGGTCGAATACGGATAACGTTTTATGTGTATGAGTAGATACGGTATTATGATGATGAATTATATGACGTGACGATGTATATGCTATGATGATTCATGTACGACGATTATGTATATGTGATATATGTATGGAATACATTCAACCTTAAAGGTCGCGCAGGTTTTTCCTTCATCTCATGACTTATGATTCTCTATCCTGCTTATTTCATTCATGCCTTACATACTCAGTACAATATTCGTACTGACATCCGTTTTCTTTGGACGCTGTGTTCATGCCCACAGGTAGACAGGGAGACGACGCAGACCTATAGGAGCTATCAGCAGATTTTCAGGAGCACTCCATTATTTCGGAGGTGCTAATCGGGTTTATACTTTTGTGTATATATATGTATATGTATTTTGGACACAATGGGGTCTTGTCCCGTCCATATGTCTAGTACGCTAGTAGAGGCTCGTAGATACGTATGCGTGGGTTACATGGTCTCACAAGGTCACTATTGTATATACGTAGATATGTGTACATTATCTTTGATAGCAAAAGGGCTTATGTATATAAAAGTGTTTATGTTTTTCAAAGAAAAAGATTTTCTTATGATTATGAGTTCATGAACGAAAAAGGAGGCTTAATGAGTATGATGAGTGGTAGAACGAGCGGTGCTCGGTGGATAGCCCCGGGTACCCGTCACGGCCCCTAGCTGGGTCGTGACAGTAAACCCCCGATTATATTATGAACATTTAGGAGTATTTTGCCTCACCTTGAAGGAAATAGTTCATAAGGTGAGTGTTAACAATAATGACACCATCAACGTTATGGGATCATCATATCATGAACTATCGAATCTCTTTACTTTAACTCGTTATCATCATTATCATGGTCGTATGTAGTTTAGTATATTTAAGAACTCATAAGTTCCATCATATAGGAGGATCATGGAAAGTTTGAAAGATTCATGCCTTTGAAGGAAGGGATAAGCCTTACATACCTTTGACGTTTAACTAAGCTATCACTTGCTTGTTCTCCTTTGATATCACGTTTCTACCTTCAAGAGAGAATTCGCACTAACGTTAGTTAATTCGACTATAAGGACGCGCTACAATTTCTAGGGAAAATTGGACAGCGCTTCCTCTCTTTATACTACTTTTCCCATATTCTATATCAAATCCCAAACACACACAACAACATTCACAATAATGCAATCGATAATCATCATTCATATACATTGACCACAATCCACCATTTCTCTTCAATTTCTCCACATTTATGGTTATAGCTTACTATCGCGTTTTCTCATGTATCACACTTATTCCATGACCTAAATATCATTTATGACGTACTCATACTCACAACACCCCAACATTTATGATTCAATCCAACTACCATCCAAACATGGCACTATTCACTCATTAATGACCCATTTCTTATGTCTTTCTACAATTCAAGTATCTTAACCTTCCAATACCTTAAACAACATGGTTTAGTCATGAAACTTACCTTAGATGATGGTTGAACAAGCCTTGAATGGAATCACTCCTCTAGCATCAAAACCCTACTTCACTTCCTTTGGGTTTTCTTGAGAGAGATGAACTTTACCTAGGTTTCATACACTTTATTTCATGGACTTGGTGTTATTGATCATGGATTTTCTTTAGTTTTCTTGTGATGAATAGTAGAGAGCATTCTAGAGGTTTCTAGAGAGAAATATCGTGGAAATGAAATGAATTGAATGAGCTTAGGTCTCCTTTTAATGACTTGAAATCTAATCCGGAATGAACAGTGGTCGTAAGCCCAGTTTACGGTCCGTATTCCAGTTTACGGGCCATATATCGTGGTCGTATTTAAGCATATCAAAACCAGAAAGGTATGCTGAGGATCATGGTGATTTACGATAGCAGTTTATGGGCCGTATTTCAATTTACGGTCCGTATTCCAAGTCGTATTTAACCATTTAAACATTTGACAGAAAGTTGATGTTTTGTGAGTTGAAATACAACATGGTGGTTTACGGGCCGTATACTACTTTACGGTCCGTATTTCATTTTACGACCAAGTGGTCCAAAGTGCAAATCTGCAACTTCCACGTCTTCAGAACCTATAATTAGTCATTGTGAAGCATAACCTTATCTCTTATTCCCATTTCCTTTGAAATCTTACTTAGGGTCGTCAAACGTCATTCCCTTCTGATTAAAACACCATATACCCGTATTCTTCATTAGTCTATTCGTGGTGCGTTCACGGGGAAATTTCTGAGGTGTAACAGTATAGTACAAATGATACAAAATATTCCCAAAAACATGACACCAATTCTAACCTTCAACGAACTTACTTCCGCGGATTCATTTAACTCCGAAATCTTAAGGTACATACTTAAAATTATTAGATACCCTCCTTTAGCTTTTAAGGGCTTTATGTACACTTCGGTCTTACATTCATATTCATATTATATACATAGTCATTTCATATACATAGCATACCCGACCTCATAGGATCGGTGTTTCATACATACTTGGCCAACCAAGGCTCAAGATCATACATACCTGGCCCTACCAAGGCTTCAGGGTTATCCGTACCTTCTGCAGAGGTGTGCGCGTGTTACGTAATCGTATACATACTTTATATATAATCATATACATATATATCCTACCCGGCGTTATAAGCTCGGGGTATCATTATAGCCCTTCATAGGCACGTATACATATATCATAGCTCGTAAGCATCTTTAATCTCATTTTACTCTCATCATCATTTCTATCCTCATCACTATCGTTACATCTACATTATGGACTTACTAGTCAAGCGAGGAACATAGTATAATCATAGTACATATCAAGGGTCGTGAGCTTATGAGCTCGGAATGTCAACCATGTGAAGACAACATACTCATATAGAGGAATTTAGGAATTTGGCCAAGAACCATGCCTTATGAAAGAAGGGTTAGCCTCACATACCTTTCCGTCGAACTATTCTATGCTTGCACGTTCCTTTCCAATGCTAGCGTTTATACCTTCATTAATATCATAACAATGGCCATTAGTCATTCACATTATCCACATTATCTAGAATTCCTCAATTTGCCTCTAATTCTCCCACATTCATGATTATAACACCCATCTTCGTCCATTCGTCTAAAGTGTTTAGTTCATGATCTTAATACCATTTATAACACATTCATATCACAACACAACAACATTCATAACTCAATTCAAACTATTTCTCAAAATGTCACTATTCATCATTCATGACCTAGTTGACCACATTTTCTACAATCCATGTATTTTAATTCTCCAATACCTCAAACATCTTGTAAAAATCATGAGTCTTACCTTAGAAGTTGTAGGAACAAGCTTTGGTTGATAATACTTCACTTTGAGCAAAACCCTAGTTTTTCTCCATTTGCATTTCTTGACTTGAATGGTACTTAATGGCTTGTTTACACTTGATTCACTTGTTTATGTTGTTGGTGACTTATAATCCTTGAAAACTTATGAAATAAATGTAGAGAGATGATTCTAGAGAGAAGTGGTGTATTGTGGAAATGAAATAAAAGAAGTCTTGATCCTCATATTTAATGAATTGAAAAATCTGTGCTGGGTGAACAGTGGTCGTCCATGGAGGTTTACGGTCCGTATTTCAGTTTACGGACCGTCCCTCGTGGTCGTCTTTAAGCTTAAGCAGGACCAGAAACTTTGGCTGCATGCATGGGGATTTACGACCATGGTTTACGGGCCGTAAATCACTTTACGGTCCGTCCACCAGGTCGTATTTTAGCCATTTCCTCAGCTGGCAGAAAGTTGAAGTTGGACATGCCAGTTTACGACGTCAAGTTTACGGACCGTATTGCACTTTACGGTCCGTATTTTGAACTATACGACCACTAGGCAGTTTTGCCAACTTTCAATTTTTTTCATTTCTCGACTTTTCATTCTAATCATCCACATCCTTTTTCATACATTTCCCATGAAACATTATACACTTGCACTCCTCGCACACATCATTAGTTCATTTACTTGCGTACCATCGGGAAATTTTCCGAGGTGTAACAGTTTTATGTTTGGATTTGAATGAAATCGATATGGGTTTGTCGGTTTTTGGGTTGGGATTGGGAAGAAGGTATGTGAAAAAAGACGTTTGGTTGGTTTTCGAAGAAAAGATCCGAATTTTGGATATGTGTTACACCTCGGAAAATCTTTCGTTGCTACGCAAGTGAATGACCTAGTGATGAGCAGGAGTGTATGATGTTTCCATGAGTAAGAAACGACATTTGATGACCCTAAATAAGATTCCAAGGGCAATTACGATAAGAGATAGGTTATGCTCCACAATGACTAATTATAGGTTTTGGAAATGTGAAAAGTTGCAGGCTTGCATTCGGGCCAGTTGGTCGTAAAGTGAAATACAGACCGTAAATTGCCATGTCGTATTTTGGCTTCCACAACTTCAACTTTCTGCCAATTGATCAAATGGTTAAATACGACCCAAAATACGGACCGTAAAGTGGTTTACGGCCCGTAAACCGTGATCGTAAATCACCATGCTTCAACCTGAGTTTCTGGTTCTGTTATGATTAAATACGACCATGAAGGACGGTCCGTAAACTGGAATACGGACCGTAAACCAAGTTTACGACCACTGTGCACTTCAAATCAGATTTTCAAGTCATTAAATAAGGGGACCAAGGCTTATTTCATTTCACTTCTACATCACACCCCTTTTCTCTAAAACATCTCTCTACATATATTCCACAAGTTTTCATGGGTTTTTAGTGATCAACAACACAAAACAAGTGAATCAAGTGTAAGCAAACCCATTAAAGACCATTCAAGTCAAGAAATCTCATTGGAGATAAACTAG
The DNA here is from genome assembly GCF_019175385.1 of Lycium barbarum. Lineage (NCBI taxonomy): Eukaryota > Viridiplantae > Streptophyta > Magnoliopsida > Solanales > Solanaceae > Lycium > Lycium barbarum. Next base: position 73,291,788 of record NC_083339.1, read on the forward strand.
GGTTTTTGCTCAAGTGGAGTATTATCAACTAAGGCTTGTTCCTACAACATCGAAGGTAAGATTCATGATGTTTATATGTTGTTTAAGGTATTTGAGAGTTGAAATGCTTGGTCATTAGAAGAATATGGTAAAGTGGGTCATGAATGATGAATAATGACGTTTTGAGAAATGGTTTGAATTGAATCATGATTGTTGTTGTGTTGTGACATGAATGGGTTATAAATGACGTTAAGATCATGAAATAGGCATTGCATGTGAATGAACGAAATCGTGTGTTATGGTCTTGAATATGGAAAATTGGAAGTGAATTGAGAATATGGATAATGTAGTCACACTAAAGGCTATTGTTATGATATTGTAAATGTATTGTTGACGTTTGGGAGTTGAATTACGATATGGAGGAATGTTTTATAAATAAAGGAGATGTTGTCCGATTTTCTCTAGCTTTAGCCATTTATGCTAGTTGTCGATTCTAACGATAGTATGACCTTGATGAAGATATAAACGCAAGCGTCGAAAGGGAACGTGCAAGTGTTATATAGTCGAACGAAAAGATATGTAAGGCTAACCCTTCTTTCATAAGGCATGGTTCTTTGGCCAAACGTCTAAATCTTCTATAAGCCTACGACTTCTTCAAATGATTGATCTTCCGAGTTAGTAAGCTCACGATGCTAGATATGCTATGATTGTACTAAGTTCCTCGCATGACGAGTAAGCCCATAAGGTAGACATAACGATAATGATGATGATAGAAATGATGATGAGAATGAAACGATACTAAAGTTGTTCATGAGCTATTATATGTATGTGTGCCTATGAAGGGCTATAATAAGACCCCGAGCTTATGATGCCGGGCAGAATATATGTATATGAATATGTATAGAGTATGTATGTGATTACGTAATGCGCGCACACCTCTGCAGATGGTACGGATAACCCTGATGCCTTGGTAGGGCCAGGTATGTATGACCTTGAGCCTTGGCTGGCCAAGTATGTATGAAACACCGAACCTCCAGGGTCGGGCATGCTATATATGTATATATGTATATGCTATGTATATGACATCAATATGAGTAAGAATATGTTATGAATATGAATATGAATGAAAACATGAATATGAATACGAAAATGAATGTGAAGGTAATTAAGTACGGATATGGATGTATACGGATACGCAATAGAAATGAAGTGTCCTTGTGGAAAGCAAGTAAGTGCCATGACGACGATATTATTATCTCCCATCCCATGTTGTCCCATATGTTGTATATCATGCTTCTATATTGTTGTTGATCATGCTTTACATACTCAGTACATTCTTCGTACTGACGTCCTTTTGTTTGTGAACGCTGCGTCATGCCCGTAGGTGCATAGGGAGATAGACTCGATCCATAGTTTAATTATTCTGGGACTACATTGCGGAGCTCCATCTCATCCGGAGCCGCAGCTTTTGGTATAGATTCTTTTGTGTACATATTTATGGACACAGCGGGGTCCTATCCCGCTCATGTGATATGTTATAACCTTCTTAGAGGCTCTTAGACATGTGTATGTGGTTAGATGTGTTTGGCCTGTCGGCCTATATTTTGTATATCATTTTGTTAGCCTTGTCGGCTCATGTACATTGATGTGGCATCGACACCTATGATGATATAAGAAACGTTTTCGTCCAATGGGACTAGTTTGATGGATGAAAGGAAATGTATGTCTAATTATGGGGCTCACCTAAATGTAAGCATAAGTGTAAGCTAAGGGGTGTCCGGGTGGGCTAGCACCGGGTGCTCGTCGCGGCCCCCTAGTCAGGTCGTGGCAAAGTGGTATCAGAGCAGTTCAGTCCTAGGGTGTGTCTACGAGCCGTGTCTAGTAGAGTCTTGGTTATGGGTGTGTTGCGCGCCACACTTATAAACAAGAAGCTGCGGACATTTTAGGAATGATTGACCTTCTTTCTTCACAAGAATCGTATGATAGAGCTATGATATAAGAAATTGTTGTTCCTTAATCGTGTGTTGTGTATTTCAGAGATGCCTAAAAATAGAAAGGCTACAGCAGCCCAAAAGGGCCAGACGATGCCTACAGTCTTCTTTTTCTTTCTATAGCCTAAAAAGAGAGAGGCTACAGAAAAATTAATTATTTTTTTAAAATGTGGAAAACCCATTTTTTAAAACTAAATTTGGAAAACTAGATTTATTTTCATATATAGAAAAAAATAATCAGCTTTCAAAATTTAAAAAATGTCCAACTTTTTTAATAAGAAGACTTAGTTTTCCAGATTTATTTTCTAAAAAAACGGATATTTCATATTTTTTTAAAAAATAATTCATTTTTTCATATTTTAAGAAAATACAGATTTTTAAGAAAACAATTAAGTTTTCCCATTTTTTATGTTTCTCACTCTCTCAAAGAGAGTGAAATACACTCTCCTTGTCACGTCAGCACTTAAGGGGGGGGGGGGGGGGTAAATAATCTGTTTTAAATAAGTTTGGAGGAGTAATAGGACTCGGGGAAAGATAAGGTGTGTCGTATCAACTTCGGGTATAGTTGAGAGGGGGGGGGGGGGGGGGGGGGAGGGGTAATAGTGCCTTATCTCACATAAATTTACACATAATTCTCTTTTAGGAACAATTCAGCCCATCACCTAATATGAATTACCATCATATTCACACTTACACAAATAAAAGTATACAAAATTAGATATAAAAAAAAACTGATTATGTACATCTAATGAATCTAAATAATGATCCTTTACACAACCACGCAGCAATATTTCCTGCAAAAGAATAATCTTTGCAGGAGATAATAGAAAATATTGAGAAACGATGAAAAGGTAGAATTTTTTACCTTATTAACAGTCATTTCTAATTAATCTAATAACCGTAAAATGTCAGCGTTCCATTTTTCATAATCTTCTCAGTCAGCTAAGGCTGTTAAGACGCCAGTATGCATTCTTCTCCCGTTCTCTTCTGTATTCACTCACTGAAAATATCGCACCAAGACAACAATGATTTTCAAGGATGAATGGTTAGATACGTATATCATGAAGAGTGATTGTTAAGTTACAAATTAATGTGAAAAGAAAGCAAAAAAAATATAATGTAAGCAATACCGTTGTCAATGAATACATATTTCCAAATTTGTGTAAGAACTTCTCTAAAAAACGGTAGGGAAGACAAAATTAAAGGTGTAATTTTAAAAAACTAAAGAAGTGAAAAAAATAATAATAAAAGAAGTGACTTTTGAAAGGGTTGATAAAATAAGGAAAAAGCTAAAATAAGAAGAATCAATGAAGGGAAAAATAAAATAAAGAAAAAGAAGGGAAAATACCTTCAATGTAAAAGAAAGTATATCCATGTTATGTCATTGATGAACCGGTACGATCTCTTAAGGAAAGGAAGAGCATCTTCCTTGACTCTCTCTAGTACTCCCTCCGTCCCAATTTATGTGATATAGTTTCATTGGGTACGCAGTTTAAGAGATAAAGGAAGACTTTTGAATCTTGTGATCTAAAATAAGCAAAAGATAAGGTAAAGTTTAAAGTTAAATTGTTACCAAATAAGAAAATGTATCATTCTTTTTGGGACAAACTAAAAAGAAAAGTGTATCACATAACTTAGGACAAAAGGAACAGAAAAAGAAAAGAATTTAAATCGATTTTACTACATAACAAATGATAATTAAGAGGGAATTAAAGAATGTTCACATCCTTTCATTGATTTTGAAAGTTGGAATACGTAAATAAAGGAAAAGTTGCAACTTTTGTTTTTTACCTTCCTAATCATAGGATGTGCCACATCACCAGGTCTATGTCCCTGATTTATATAAATATATATAGATAGATGATATAACCAATGTACAGTTAGATCATTTTTGTTTCGAACCTTCTCATCATATCAGAATAAGAAGTTGATGGAGGAGCTAAGGAATTAGGATCGGAAAGCTGAGAAGAGAAAGAGGGATTTTGTTGAATGATCAATTTTCTCACATTCTTTGGAATGGAAGAAGGTTGATTTGTTTTTCTACTAACATGTTTTTCTGTTTTGCAGGTCACCTAATCATGGCATATTCATTTTTTCTCACATTCTTTGGAATGGAAGAAGGTTGATTTGTTTTCCACTAACATGTTTTTCTGTTTTGCAGGTCACCTAATCATGGCATATTCACTATCAACTGCCCAATGTGTGGTATTAGTATTCTTGGGTACTCATTCAATTACACATCATGAAGACGAAATTGATAGCACATCTGGAACAAGGAAGAACATTTCCCTCAAGCATAAGTGTAAAATATAATTCTACAGGTGTTAACTATACAGAGGAGCTAAAGAAGGAACATCAATGGGGACGAAGTCACCACAACAGGCAGATAATCAGGAAAACAGCAACAAATCCACAGGCAAACAACAAGAAGTCAAGTGCATTCACAAGTTCTACAATAACAAGAGCAGCAAAACCATACCCTGACAACAACAGCTTCAGGAAAATCACAAGTGCTACAAGTACAGACCTTTTAATCGTCTAGACTGGAAAACACGTGTATTTGAGAGTATACTGAGTCGATATACTGAGTCGATGGGCGATTGAGAAACGTGTGGTATTAGCACCTATAGGTGCTCATTCTGTTGCTCAAGAACCTCTCGATCTTAGCATACTTTCAACACAAGTGACCCATCTACCCACTACATTTAGCCACAGATCGAGAAAAGAAAAGCAGTAACAGGAAGAAACAAGGGCCATACCTCTGAGAAATCAATGATTAAGATGCATACATCTTCGATTTGAGTTGAACAAGTACGAATTACAGCGGCATCTTCACCATCATTTCAGATCTCAAGAGCAAAAAACATTAAATCAGCGCTGGAAAGGAAAGAAATAGAAGAAAAAACTTCAAATTAAGAACGGGTACCTTCGATTTGTGATGAACACCAACAAATTTCAGATGTATCTTGGATTGGAAAGCTTTGGAGCTAAGGAGAGAGATCGTCACTGCACTTTCCTTTTTTTGCTTCCAGATTTCTCGTTTTTTTTTTTGGCTTTTTGTTTGTTCAACTCTTATTTCATAAGCTAATAAAAATATTCAGTGGGGCCACCCATTGACCATGACTTAAAAATAAAAATAAAAAATAAAAAACAATATCAGTGCTGTAAAATCAACCTAAAAGAGTTAGTACAATATATCAAAAAATGAAAGCAAGAACAATAAAGTGACAAAGAGACGAGAGAATTTCTTATTTCTTCCAAGTATCAATTGTACAACTATTACATACAATCCAACTATTTATAGAAATACATTGAGAATATCAAAGGGTGTGTCATAAATATGGGTAGTAACTATTTGGGGGTTATAGAAATAAAGTGTGGGAGTAGTGGTTGTTTACCCCGAATTTGGATAATCAATTAAATTTGTGAGTGAGGTATAGGATATGTGGTTGTGTCTTAAATCTATTTGATAGAAAAGGGAAATATATAAATATGCTATGGAGAAGCAACTGATAATCAGAGGTTTGCTATATATTTATATGTCTACTAATATGAGTATCACTTGATTGAATAAATTTAAGAGATGAACACAATAAATTTGGACCGAAAATTAGATATTTGGGAGAAAGAGAAAGAGTTTATATATTTTTTGCTATTACAAGAGTTCTTGATATAAAGGAGCCAACCCCTCAAAAGTGGGCAATGACCCTTATTTATAGTGTTGCTTCATGGGCTTAATACAATATGAGAAAACTAAAAAATAAAGAAAAACTCTGCAGTGGATTAGGTTGGCCGTACGGTCTGACACCCGTACGATTGACAGTTGAACATGGCTGGACGTTATTGACGCGTGGCAACCGCGCAACGGATCTCCCGGACCAACGGCCACGATCAAACGGACTAACGACCTTGATCAAACGGACTAACGTCTTTGATCAAATGGAGGAACAACCACGATCAACTCGGCTATGGGGAAAACCGGACCAAAGAATGTCCTTCCCTTTCTTCCTTCAGTCTCTGGTCTTACCGTTTTAACATATGTCCGGTTTTTACCGTATACAGATAGTCCCCACACATTCCGGATCGTAGTTTTATCGGAGTAACGGGAAGTGGATGAATCAAGGAACCGGTGGCTCCGTTCGTCCGTTATTATCTCTTCATTTTGGCGAGAACAGTTGCGTCACGTCCCTCTGCCATCGGCCACGTGTCATATCCCGGATGGTTAGCTCTGACAACCGCCGTAACGCACGTCGTTTCAAGTCGATTCTCATTAATTATGGGACACATGGCCTTCCCCGGTTGGCTGGGCTCTTGTAACCGCCCGATCCCATGCTTATAAAACGTCCCTTACCTCTTCACTTCAACATTTTTACATCTTCACCTCTTCACCTCTCTATTTCAAGTTTTTTGCCTCTTACCCATTTCATCTCTTTACTCATAATCATCTGAAAACTCACATTTCTTGTTGATCTGTTGTTTGCACTACGTGAAAAAGAAACGATACTGCCAATTTCTCCACTTGTCGTTCTTGCATGTTGCTGCTTCCTCCTTTCGTTCTTTGCCATTTTTGAATTCTTCTACTGTCACCTTCACTTTTTAACTTCTCTTTCGAATCTTGCCTAATCTTTCTTCGTAATCTCCAAATGTCTACTAACACTGAAACCACTTCCCATGATATTCCCTCGGTTTCGTCTCAAGGAACCGACCCAACTTCTCCACCTAAGGCAAAAACCACCTTCGAGCCCATTGCCTCGGACATTATACCGGCCAAACCGAACTTCAACAAAGATTTCGAGGTTGAAAAGCCTTCTCCGGTATCCGATAGAGGGTTTGATGTGAGACGATATCCCTCATCCATTACCGAGGGAAAGCTCGACTTAGTCCGGGCTAATTGCGGGTGGGACACCCGTTCAGTTCAAGTTTTTGCCCCCGGGCCAAGAGAATCAGTTACCGACCATCGGGAAGGTTTCTTATACGTCTATACTTACCCTTTCACTCTAAAGTTCGACCCCCCGGTCGATCCGGTCATCTTAGACATGTGCCGGACCTATAACGTAACCTTGGCACAGATTGGCCCGATCGTTTGGAGGGTCATGACCTGCCTCCGGCTGTTGGCCAACAATGCCGAGAAGGAGCTCACGCTGGCCCACTTGATACGCTTATATTCCCCGAGGTTGTTCCGGGGTGTCGTAATAAAACTCGCTAAGCGTAGCCGAAATCCATTTTTCTCAAAAATGGACGAAGATAGAGACAAGGGCTGGTTGGAGCGATATGTCCGGGTGCGGACCTCGGACATTGTCCCGGACGACTACATGCCTTTTCCGGAAAGGTGGAACAACAAGCGTAAGTCTAAATTCTTTTAATAATTGCTTTTGTACGCTTTGCGGAACTTCAGTTCCACTTTCTCATCACTTAGTCTTCTTATTTCCATTAGTCGTGGGTTGGATTCCTCCGATCGTCCGGAATCTCAACGAATGGGTTACTGCTCTCCTTAGCCAACATGTTCACGATGATCGGACGTGGGGTCATCTGTCCCCTGGCCGATGGATCACCCAGAACCACGGTAATACTTCGCTTCTATCCGTACCTATTGCATCTTCTACCTTTCTGTAACCCCTTTGATTTTCAGGCTTACCTAAGGGCTTAGTGGATCTAAGGCCAGAGTCAGCAGCAAAACCAGCAACGTCGGCACCCGAGTTCGACTCGGAAGGCGCCTCTCGTATCCTTGCTGCCGCTGCCAAGAGAAAAAGGCCCTCCGACAAAAGGCAGAAGTCGAAGAAAAGGGCGAGGAGCGTTACTTGGACCTTACGGGACGAAACAGAGCCCAATATTATTGTTCAGAGAGTCGGCGCTGTCCCCTCCGTGGCTTCGATCCCGGAGGAGGCTGTCACTGTTTCACCGCCTCCATCGGCCGGAGAAGCGCCTTCAGCTCCGGCGTTATACACAGGTTTAGAAGAAATTCATTGCCCGCTTCCTATAAGGTCGGTTGAATTCATCGATATTTCAGGTGATGCCTCGCCCGAAGAAACCCCTTTGTAAAGGACGAGGAGATCCGAGAGGGCTCTTGCCGAGGCCGGTAAAAGGACTGAGCCGGTCCCCGAGACGGAAGTCCCCAGGGATGTTGGTCCGCTGCCGGACCATGAGACTGCCGCAACTTCGGAGATCCCTGCTTTTGCCGAAGCTGCTAAAGTCCAACCGGATTCCCTAATTCAGCCCCCAAGGTCGGATGAATTCGAAGATATGTTCTCGGACACTCCTCCTGCAACCGGTGAAGCTGTAGGTTTCGGACATCTTCCGATCCCTCGAGCCACGAGGGCGGCTAGTTGAACCACCGAGTCCGGTGCCAGAGACAGCCTGGTGCGCACCTTTCCGGCCCCAAGTGTGGAACCGAGGAGGACGAGGTTGGCTATGATCACCGATTCCGAGGATTGCAGCTTTCTTTCTCGACCGGTGGGTGTGACAAGCTACCAGAGGCCCCTGGTCTCGGACTCAGACAAGCGAAAGATGAACGAGGTCCCTTGGCAGTGCCTCATTGACGAGGGTATACACGCGGGCAATCGGGTAAACCTGTCAGCCATCTTTGCATAATTTCATTGAGAATTTTAGTCTCGTTTGTTCAAGCTTTTAACTTGCTTCATTTGCAGAGTGTGGTGCTCGTCAACGAGGCTTTCGTTCGTGCCCAGCAAGAGGTGGACGATCTCAAGGGCCAGTTGGACGCTCAAAGCCGAAAGACGAAGAAATATCAGCACCTTCTGCGGGTGAAGGAGGATGAGCTGAACCAAGCAGTTATTCTTTCCAACCTCCAACCCAAGCTCGATGCAACAAAGGCCGAGAATCGTCAATTGAAGGGTGAGCTGGCCGAGATGGTTGAATATAACCGGCCTCTCGAAGCAGACAATATCGGCCTTAGCCGACACAACACTGATTTATCCTCAAGGCTCGGTGAGCTCAAAACCACCGTCACTCAACTCCGGGAGGAGCTGGACTCTGTCAAGTCTGATGCTACGAGCATGGCCGAGAGGCATCGGCTGCTTGAATCTGAAAGTACTCGGTATAAAAAGCGTATGAGGGTGTTTGAGGAGAAAGCGGAGAAGAGGGCCTAGATATGCGCTGATCTAAGAGCTGAGCTCGAAGAGACAGCTTATGCTAATGACACTCTTAAGGCCGAGCTCGAGTCGGCCACCCAAATGCAAAATTTCCTCGGAGAGGCTCGGGATGTTCTGGCGGCAAAGTTAGCCCAGGCCGAGGCCGGTTTGGAAGAGGCTATGAAGAGCGTGGAGGCCGTCGAGGCTCATGCTACTATTGCTGCTGAATATGAGAAATGAAAGTCTCGGAGGATCACCCTCGAGCAAGCCGAGCACGGCTTTACGGATCTTCTGGCCCTGATTCTCGAGGCTAGAAGAGTCGAGCAAGAGGCTAAGGGTGCCCTCGGGGGATGACTCCGATGACTCTGAGCGGAAAGTGTCCGAACACTCCGGATCCAGCCATACCGGATAGACTAGGGCCTATACTTAGTTTTTTTATTTTTTGCCTTTATATGAGTCTCCGATGTAAAATCCATCGTATAAACAGAACATGTATTTTCCTTGATTCTTTGCGTGAATGTTTGTTATGACTTCCGCCCGAATTGTCGGTCCCTTTTAAGGGGTCATTATTTCTGACTGTGCCTGAATGTCGGCTTTTCTCTTCATCCGGTACGTTTTGTCCGAGAATTTTATGGAGCTTTTGCCTCTGGGACCTATCTTATGTTTTGTGAATTCGGACGTCTCTGAATCACGACGGGCATTTTTAGGGCTGGTATTTTTCGGTTACCCGAATCTCAGCCTTAGCTGAATTTTGATGAAAAAGTCCCTGTTCGTGGGATTAATGATTTTGGCTTTGATCACTATGACCTTACTGCCTTTGTCGAATTTCGACCGTAATGCCCGACATCGGGTATATGAATGATGTAGTGCCGAAACACGGCGGTAATCATCGGGGTAAAGAGCTTTAACAGGAAGACATCCGAGATATCGTTATCCAAACTTTTAATAATTTTTGCATTACAAGTGTTTGTATACATGAGAATGAACTTTTCCCTCCTGCCTTTGCCGTAGCAAATACTAAATGGACACAATTCATTCTGATCGTTTGGTCCTTACATCGGAACCTAATGCAGAAGGTCCGGTTCTTAGT